>NC_051219.1:27815413-28115413 GCF_015220715.1 Pygocentrus nattereri | reverse complement strand
AGTCTGGTGTATGTTGCCATGCATCTCCTCTAAGAGATTTTGTCTGAAGAAGTAGTTAGTCTTTTTGTCTGTCATACAGCATTTTCATCAGATTGATTTTTGTTTCTATATTTTAGTTTTCTAAAATAGTGTCTTTATGAAATATGCATTTACAGATAAGCAGCGTTACAGATAATGCTATGGTAGCGCACGACTCCCGTCCTTCCCACCTTTCAAAGACTCAGATGGATGATGCTACTGGTCCAACCAACACTACTCAACAGGTACATTCATGATCATAGCTTCAATTTGACCTCTACAGTCTTTCTTTGTCAAGTTTTTTTAGTTTTGTTATTTTTAGCACCTAAAAGGAGGAAGAAATTTATTTAGACTGTTATCTAGTGTGAGTCAGTAGACCCGAACACAGTTTAATGATGTGCTTACAGTAGCTTAGTGGTAGTGGGACAGGTAGAGCAGATTTGAACTTTCACAGGGATTTTTATCTTGGTTAATTATCACCCTATTCTGGAGACTCACGATGTCCCCACAACACTCCTTCAGTCAGTGTGTCAGCAGAAGGTGTGTTTGAATGGATCGAAACAGCGTTTGAAAACTTGGATAAAAACTGGTCCCCACAAGGAACTTTAGCATAGAGTGTGAAAGGTGCCCACAAAGCCTCTTATATTTTTGGTGTGTAAAGGGTAGACAGGTCTTGGCTTGACATAAAGAAATTCTTTGTTTTACTTTTTTTTCTCTGAAGTCTGGTGTATGTTGCCATGCATCTCATTGTAGAGATTTTGTCTGAAGAAGTAATAAGTCTTTTTTCATGTCACGCAGCATTTTCATCAGATTTTTTTTTTTCTATATTTTCATTTTCTAAAATAGCATTTAATATGAAATTTCCATTTACAGACATGCTGCATTAAAGTTAATACTATGGCGGCGTGCAACTCCCATCCTTGTCTCCTGTCAGAGATGGATGATGCTACTGGTCCAGCCAACACTCCTCAACAGGTACTGTAGATTGAATTCTCCAGTCTGTCCTTGTCACTTTTTTGTTGTTTTGTTATTTTAAGCATCTAAAAGGAAAAAGGCATTTAATTGTAACTGTGATCTAGTTTGAGTCAGTATACCTGCGCACAGCTTAATGTTATGAGTGGTATTGGAACTTTTCCAGCAGATTTGAACTTTCACAGGGATTTTTATCTTGGTTAATTGTCATTCTATTCTGGACACTCACGACGTCCCCGCAACACACCTTCAGTCAGAGTGTGAGCAGATAGTGTGTTTGAAAAATTGGACTGGTTCCCACAAGGAACTTTAGCATATAGTGTGAAATATTCTCAGAAAGGTTATTTTGTTTAACATGTATGAATGCAGAGCTTGATTGGACAAGAAGAAATATTCTGTTATGAATTTGATGTTTTTCTTTGTTCATTTTTTTTCAAGTAATATGTGTGTATGTGTCTCTCCAAATAATGGTGTTAAATGTTATTTATTTTGTTTGTTTCATTAACAGATTGTGACATGTTTTGAAAACAAAAATGAAGTTTTTGTACCAAGACTGAGACGGACTAAGAGTGTCATAGTAAGTTTTCAATTAAGTGGCAAAACGAAGATCTGAGGTTGTATTTACAACTTCAAACAACAACCTTTTTCATGATCAGTTATTCAGTGTGTTGAATTATTCATTGATAAATCATTTGGTCTGTAAAATACCAACAAACAGTGAAAATCCATGCAGTACTTTTTTTTGTACAAGAAGTAAAAAATCAACCCTTATACAATTGTCAGAATAGTTGCTGATTTACTTGTCAATTTACTGATAAACTGTTTAACTAATTGTTGCAGATTTACAGATTTCTCATTATTTTTGTTTTTTAGATAAAAGACACAGATCTTGAAAATTCTGATGAACTGTATGATTCTACATCAGAGGGTGAAGATGATTCTACACCAGACAGTTCAGATAATTACATTCCAGATACTACTTCTGAAAGGGACAGTGATGATAGCCTTAAACCAAAATATAAGTCTCATGATGATTTACTGGATGTCTATGGCTCAGTGAGTTCCCCTGTCTGTGACTCCACAACTTCAGACAAAATGATCTCTGATAGGCACAGACTTACATCTGAAGTGTCTGGATCAGATGAAGAACCATGTTCAAGTCAGAATGTAAATGACAGCATTGTTGTTGGTGCATGCACAAAAAAAGGTGGGAAGAGAGTGTACAACAAGAGACAGTATTGCTTGTATTGCTGTATCCCTTATGCTAAGATGGCAAGGCATCTTGAACATGCACACCAAGATAAATCTGATGTGGCTAAAGCTTTAAGCTTTCCAAAGGGTTCCAAGGAGAGAAAAACCCATCTAAACTACATTCGCAACCGAGGAAACTATGCTCACAATGCTGCTGTCATGGAGTCAGGAAAGGGAAAACTAGTGCCATTTAAACGTCCACCTAAAGAAGTGCAAGGAAATGACTTCATGCACTGTGCATACTGTCAAGGACTTTTTACAAGAAGGGTGCTATGGCGACATGTGCGCAGTTGTAGACTTCGACCTGGATCGGTTGCCCCCAAACCAGGAAAGAACCGTGTTCAGTCCATGTGTACATACACAGGGCCTGTACCTTCAACTATTAGTAAACAACTGTGGGGAGTAATCAGTGCCATGAATCCTGACCCAATTACAGATATAGTAAAAAATGACCAAGTCATTATTGATGTTGGGCAGCACTTGTTAAACAAAGGTGGAACATCAGCCAAAAATCAACAGTCTGTGCGAGAGAAGATGCGAGAAATGGGAAGGCTGATTCGCAATGCTAGAAAAGTCACCACCTTAAAAAAAATGGAAGACCTCATAAATCCAAAGAAGTACATGGAGACTGTCAAAGCTGTCAAGTTGACATGTGGGTATGACAGTGAAACAAATAAGTTTTTGATTCCATCACTAGCAAACAAACTTGGGAATACCCTGGTTAAAGTAAGCAAACTCTTAAAAGCTCAGGGATTAATCTCAAACAATGACAAACTTGTGAAGAATGCCAGTGAGTTTCAGGATGTTCATCAGGAAAAGTGGAATGAACTGATCTCGGCTACAGCTTTGAGGAACATCAGGGAAGCAAAGTGGAATGTGCCTACTGTCATGCCCTTTACCGAAGATGTCCAAAAAATGCATGCATATCTCACTCAAGTGCAAGATGAGTGGTACAATTCACTCTCTGAAAGTCCCTCTACAAAGGCCTGGATGGAGCTGGCAAAGGTGTGTCTGGCCCAGATCATACTTTTTAACCGGCGCAGGGAAGGAGAGGTGGCAAGCATGCCCTTATCTGCATTTTCATCAAGAGACACTTCTGACCCACATGTGGATGTGGACTGGGCGCTCTCTGAAGTGGAAAAAAAACTCTGCAGACACTTCTCAAGGATTGTTATTAGAGGAAAACGCGGTCGCCCGGTTCCAATTCTTCTGACTCCAAAAATGCTGGGTGCGTTAGAACTCCTTGTTAAGCAGAGAGAGGCTTGTGGGGTTCTAAAGGACAATGGTTATATGTTTGCAAGACCAGAAGCTATGACACATTTCCGAGGTTCAGACTGCATTCGTGGCTTTGCAAAGGCATGTGGTGCAAGGTGCCCCGAGTCGCTAACATCTACCAGACTGCGAAAGCATGCTGCAACCCTTTCAACAGTCCTGAACATGACAGATACAGAGATGGATCAGCTTGCCAATTTTCTTGGACATGATATAAGAATCCATCGTGAGTTCTATCGACTACCTGAGAAGACGCTGCAGCTCGCCAAGATCAGCAAAGTTCTAATGGCACTGGAGCAAGGAAGATTAGCAGAGTTTCATGGCAAGAACTTGGATGAAATTGGGATAGATCCAGATGGTGAGTTATTTGACTTTCATTTGTTTATTCTCTATTCCTTTTTGTTTAATCACATTGTTAAGCTATACTTTGTATATGTCTCACAGAAAAAATTCTGGACAGTGATGAAGACACGAGTGCACAGGAGGAAAAGCGTTCATCATCAACATCTACTGTTGATGGTATGTTTTGTCAGTAAATTACTGTTGAAACAGTATATTTTGCCTCTATCGTGATAAACTTAATTTCTTGCTTTTTATTGTAAGTCCCAACACATAGGAGTTTCAGCTATTATTATATAGTTATTTAGCTAACTAATGGATAATGACAATGATTTGTTGTCATTATAGTGTAATATAGTTTGTCAAATGTGCATATCTTTAGGATATGGAATGACTGTAAAAAAAAACAAAAAAAACAAAAACAGTGATGTAAAAAAAAATCAAACATAATTAATGGGATACTTAAATCAAACCTACTGTAATTCCATGACAGTCATACTTTCATGGTTAGGTCTGTTTTTTGTCTAAACACTTTTAGCTGTCTAGACTACCCAGGTAAACTGAGTGAACTTGAGCCGGTTGGCACTTTTTGTCGTGGCTTTTTATTGTACACTGATTATAATAAAAAGAAGATGAATATACTTATAAAATTTATGCTTTAATTGCACAATTATGCTTTAATGGTTTAATGCACTTAAATGCACTAACTATAACTCAAACATCCTTAATGTATTGTCAGCATTCTGAGGCATTTTGAAATTATTCGATTATGAATTAATTTCTATAGAGCCATCAGCAGAAGAGTCACTTTCTCCCACCAAGAAGAATGAAATGCCGCCACCACCACCACCTAAGAAATACAAACGACTATCAGATGAAGATGAGACACCTTCAAGATTCGGTGCTATGAGGCATTCTTCCAAAGGTAATCTCTTTACACATTTTTATTTTGTATGTTAGAGACATACTGTCAGTGTATGAATTAAACTAGAAAATGCTGTGGTAACACTGATGGCAGCCACATGGGAATATAAAAAGACTGCCCACCTTTGAATCACTGACCACCTGACATCTGCTTGTAATTTTATTGGTGCATCAATACCATTTTTTTCCAGACTTAGCAAAAGTACATGTTTCTTAGTACTTGCCAATACTGATTTTGCCATACAACACCATAACCTCCTTAGAATTGTTTAGTTCTTAGAGAGAATGACTGCATGTGCATCTGAGTTTATGTCTGGTGGGAATCTGCCAAGGAGGAACGCTTAAGGTTACAGACGGATTTTGGTCTGACTCTCATGGAGTCTGCAACTTTTCTCTGTGAGAGCAGAACCTCCTTCACTGCCAGCTGGTGTCATTTGTTCATTTGTGCAGCAGTGCACACTTGGCTTATGCCACAAGGTATCAGCTGGTATTGGATTTTGATAACAGTAAATTTTTTTGAGGTCAAGTACAAGTTAATGAGCATGGTATCGGCTGGTACAATGTTATTGATTATATTATTGTGTTATTGATGCATCCCCAGTAATTTTGTCACTGAAAAATTAAAAATCTGTGCTATTTAAATTTTTGTTACTTTTCTCTGTAAAGGCTAAAAAATGAGCAGTACAGCAATTTACAGATTTCACAAACTGTTGCTCACTCATTAAACCAATCATTAACACAGTAACAGAGGGAGTTCTTTAACCAGGTACACTATATTGCCAAAAGTATTCAGTCACCAATCCAATCATTGAATTCAGGTGTTCCAGTCACTTCCATGGCCACAGGTGTATAAAGCCGAGCCCCTAGGCCTGCAGACTGCTTCTACAGACATTAGTGAAAGAATGGGTCGCTCTCAGGAGCTCAGTGAATTCCAGCGTGGTACCGTGATCGGACACCACCTGTGCAGCAAGTCCAGTCGTAAAATTTGCTCACTGCTAAATATTCCACAGTCAACTGTCAGTGATATTATAACTAACCGGAAGTGACTGGGAACGACAGCAACTTAGCCACGAAGTGGTCGGCCACGTAAAATTACAGAGCAGGGTCAGCGGATGCTGAGGTGCGTAGTGCTCCGATGGACGAGTCTGGGTTTGGCAGTTGCCAGGACAACAGTGCTTGTCTGGCTGCATTGTGCCAAGTGTAAAGTTTGGTGGAGGGGGGATCATGGTGTGGGGTTGTTTTTCAGGAGTTGGGCTTGGCCCCTCAGTTCCAGGGAAAGGAACTCTTAATGCTTCAGCACCAAGAGATTTCATGCTTCCAACTTTGTGGGAACAGTTTTGAGGACGGCCCCAGTGCACAAAGCAAGGTCCCTAAAGACATGGATGAGCAAGTTTGTTGTGGAAGAACCTGACTGGCCTGCACAGAGTCCTGACGTCAACCTGATAGAACACCTTTGGGATGAAGTAGAGCGGAGACTGCGAGCCAGGCCTTCTCGTCCAACATCAGTGTCTGACCTCACAAATGTGCTTCTGGAAGAACGGGGACCTGTCAGAAATTCCCATAAACACCCTCCTAACCCTTGTGGAAAGCCTTCCCAGAAGAGTTGAAGCTGTTATAGCTGCAAAGGGTGGGCCGAGATCATATTAAACCCTATGGATTCAGAATGGGCTGTAACTCAAGTTCATATGCATGTGAAGGCAGATGACCAAATGCTTTTGGCAATATAGTGTATTTATGTGCTCACCAATTTCTGGGCAAAAGCATTCACCTACTTAATAAAATCCATACTAAGTCAGCTAATGCTGTTTTTGTTTTTTATTGTTTCCCTTTTAAGATGTTTCCATAAATACCTTTATGGTTTGAACACTTTGCTGCCGAATTGTTGTGCCCAACTGCTTTAAGTGGTTCTGTTCTGTATGCACATGGATCTCAAGATCACAGTGCTCAGAAATCCATCTGTAGTTGTTGGTGGGGTTACTTGAATCATTGGTAGAGTCTTCTAGGTGCTTGAAATGGGACTCGTAACAGTAACTGTTCTAATACTTAAAATATTAGCAATAACTAGCCCCTATACCAACTGCCAGTGCTGGATGTTCACAGAGGCTCGAGCAGTTTAATGAGTGGATGGATGCATAGTATTACTTGTACTTGCAGTATTACTTATACTGTAAAAGCAACACATGAAGTAACTTTAATATCACCTGAAATCATTTTTAACAAAGCTAAAGTTGATACTGTACTGTGCTGTAGCACTGTATTTTAGAGGCTTACATATGTACTGATATAGGATTAAAACTTCAGATCAGAATTCCAGCTCAGAATCTTCCTTATCCTTTCAATTACAGATTTGTTTTTTCTGACCGCTTTCAGGTAAAGCTACCCAGAAGAAGAAAAGACCCTGGAAGCAGACAGAGGTGCAGGCGGTGGAAAGGCACATGAATCGATTCATAACAGCTTGCACTGTACCAGCAAAGAGTGACTGTGAGAGGTGCTTAAGGGCTGAACCAGAAGCTCTTAAAAACCGGGACTGGCAGAACCTGAAGTTCTATGTTTACAATCGCATTACGGCCTACAAAAAGAAACTGTAGCATACATAATGTGAAGATTACCAACTCTACGGTATGGTCATTTTTGTTTCTCATATTTCAGCAAAAAGGTGGAGCTTATTTCCTGTTGTTTTAAAAGCATTTCCACATTTTGTTATTTTGTTCTGAAGTGAAAAAAAATAGCAAAAAATGCTAAATGTTTATTGGCAAATGTTTTTAGAAAAGAATCATTTGCACCAATCAGGCATAACATTCTGACCACCTCCTCGTTTCTACACTCACTGTCCACTTTATCAGCTCCACTGACCGTATAGTTCCACTCTGTAGTTCTACAGTTACAGACTGTAGTCCATCTGTTTCTCTGATACTCTGTTACCCTGTTCTTCAGTGGTCAGGACCCCCATGGACCCTCACAGAGCAGGTACTGTTTGGGTGGTGGATCATTCTCAGCACTGCAGTAACACTGACCTGCTATGTGAGGGTAGATGGCGTCCTGACCCCTGAAGAACAGGGTAAAAGGGGGTAACAGAGTATCAGAGAAACAGATGGACTACAGTCTGTAACTGTAGAACTACAAAGTATAGCTATACAGTAAGTGGAGCTGATAAAATAGACAATGAGTGTAGAAACAAGGACATGTGGTCATGTTATGTCTAAAGATTGTATTTGTTTTTTTTTCTTTTTGTATGCGAAACGCCTTTGAAAAAAGTTGGGCAAAAAGTGAAATTGAACATATTAAAATTTTAATTCTGCAATTTAGATGTGTGTAATGTCTTCAATGAGCTTCAGGTTCAATTAGTAGATAGCAATAATAGTTGTATTACAGTGATAAACAGTAGCAAACTATGACTCAAACTTCGGCTCTCTGACCCCCCTTCCCACATCTGAAGAAAAAAAAAAAAACAGTCTCGTTTACGGTGTTCTCTCCAAAAGTGCTGCAAAAGTTAAGAAACAAAAATTAAAATGATAGTTCAGCTTCAGAATTGCAACGAGCAAATAGCACAGAGAGGATTATCACCTGAACTAAACAGCTAATTTCTTAAGCAGTGTGCATCATACAAGTTCTGTGTGCACTCCAGAGGAATATGGAAATGATGGGCTGGAATTCAAAATGCCTGACAGTCACGACCTTATACCACACAAAACCAACATTTCATACAAGTGTTCACATCACAACAGCACGCACACAGCCGAGCAGATTGACAAAGGGGCTTCTTTAATTTGACACTTCAAATTCCAATACAAACTGAATAGGCTTGCTGATTTTTTTGCTCTGATTTGTATTTGTTTAGATGTTGCTTGCCAGAAGATGATCAGATAAAATTAGAACTGCTCAATTTTAAAGCATACAGGAGGTCCTCGGGTTACGTCAGTCCCGAGTTACAATGTTTCGTGGTTACGACACGTCTCCCATTTACTGTATAAAGCCTTGTTTTGACTTAAGTGGTTTTGCGTCGTAAACGTCGTAACGCGAACTTCGTGTTTGGTGTGCGCAGCGAAAGAATACACGGTTACGCGGCTCAGGACCGAGGAGGACGGCGTCACCCCAGTCGCATTGTACGCCATTTTAGTTTTGATAAGTGCTTACAGTATGTTATTTACGTACAGTATGTACGTATGTTCTGACTTACACCGAAAATCGGTTTACGACGCGACATAGGAACGGATCAACGTCGTAAGTCGAGGACCCCCTGTATTTAGAATATCTTAGGTCCTCTCTGAGGGTGTAGAGGGCCATGACAGTTCCCCTTTAGTGATAAGAAGTGTGAGGTGAACAGGTAGTAGTTAGCTGATGTTGGGTGGTTGAGTGGTTAAAAATATATTTGAAAAAAATGAGTTATGACTGTATGAGAATTAAAGAAAGAGTAGCTCTAACAGTGAAAAGCAGAAGGGATTAAAGGTTTGAGTTGTTGTCCATCCATCCATTTTCCAAGCCACTTCTCTGTCATGGTCGCGTTTTTGTATGATATAAAATATTCAGACATTAATAACTGCACTTTCAGTGCTTTGTGTGTGAATAGAAATATACTTTCACTGCTTCATCTGTTAATATTCACTTTAATCACACTGATATTCCTATCAAAACTAGGAATATCAGTCATTCAAACATAAATTCTGCTGTTATGAAGATGGACAACATGCACAGCACTAGTTGTTATAGGTATGTGTAATGCTTTGCATCACTAGCACCATTTGCAGGCCTCATGCTACTTACCTACATTGTGAACAGCTAAGCTATATTTTAGAACTTGAGCTGTTATTGGTGTACTACTGCTGTCTTTTAATTCTTAGCTATAGATTAAACCTTTTTTTAACAAATGCAATTTTGGAGTATTTACTTTATTTAAATTAATGTAATTTTTCATTAGTAATACACTTATGTTTTTTTTGAGGTCCCCACAAATCAAATGGGAATTTGTGTGAATTATGCAAATAATATGTAAATTTTGTCCCCATCAGCCATGTTCACTAGATTTTTCATAAGTCCCCATATAGCATGGGGAAAACATTACTTCATCGTTTCGGATGTTTTAAGTCGTGTATAGGCTTAGAATGATGCGGTTAGTGTTCCTGATTTTTTTCAAATGTCTAGGACCTTTAGAAAGGGTGGTCCCCGCAAATGATGGTCAGAAAGTTGGTCCCCATCCAACATGGAAACCAGTATGTGTGTGTGTGTGTGTGTGTGAGTGTGTGTGAACTTCTCGTAGTATGATAATACAACAATAATGTGTCTTATATTCTGCCAACTTATTTGCAGCTCAGTAAAATAAAAATGGCAAGGCAGTAATGTTAACAAATCTTAAAGGAATAGTCTGTCAAAAAATCATACGCACACAGTTTTCCACTTACCCCAGTTGTAGTCGACAAACTGAGACATATTTGGTGTCCAAATTTTTACATGTTCGGTTTAATGTTGGAACCATGAGGCTAACGTTGCTAACAAATACTCAGTCAATAGTCACCCAATTTTTTTCTGTATATACAACCCCAAAACTTCCCCCAAACCACTTCCAGCCCTTCAATAAGGTTTCCTTAAACCTCAGATGTTTTAGTGGTGAAAGTCATTATATTATAAACAGTCTACGTCAGATTGACGAAGTGTCCTTAAAGTGCAGAACTGTTCGCATCTTTGTGCTGTGGCGTGTGTGTAGATTCCCTTCTTACCTAAGAACAAATCCCAAACATGGGTGAATATCAGAAACTGCGTAGGTGGGTTTTAAGAAGAGATTTTTTTCTTAAGAATGGCGTTTAGATGATATGATGAATTGTGCTTAATATGATCGGAAACATAAACTAACAATGTGAAAATTCCTTTCAGTTTCAGGGAAACACAAATGTTCAATTCAAGGCCACAGTGCACAAGAAGCAACGATTTACCACGTGATTTTTTAAAAACAGAGTGGTTTTGGGGGTTTTCCCCAGCATATCCTGCCATTTCCACCACTGCTCAAGACTGTTTACCCAGCACTTCGTCATGTGACACAAGATACCAAATGCAAACAAGCAGTTCAGTCTTAAACTTGCCAAACTGGATCTAGTTATTTTGGTTGCACCGTCTCAATGTGGAAGGAACTTTAACTCACAAACCTTTTTGTTCACAGTATTTTTGCTTAATTATGCTGTGATTAGTCACATGTTTTCAGAAAGCAAGTGGCGTCATTTCTAAAATGTTGTTTTACATTGCACTGTGGTCCAATTTTACAGATAATAGTGTCATACAGTCTCAGAATCCACATAAGCAAGTTTGACATTACTGAAAGGGACACTCCGGCCAAATGTATTTTCATTTGTAAGCGTGCTTACTTGCCTTCTACAACACTGCTGCAGCTGTTGTTCCAGTTTAAAGCCCACAAATCCCTCTGTCTGGTGATGTATCTTAAGGTGAGAGAAACGTCTGAGAAACTACAACAAACTTTGGGTGAATTTCAGGGGGAAGCCCTGTTTAAACGTTGTTGTTAGCTGGTAAATGCTAAAGGAAGGCAGATAGCTCACATTATTGCTAGGAACTGTCTTTAAATCATTATTACAATACAGGAAATGTGTTATTTAACTGACAGAAATGACTTGTCAGATGAGGACGACAAGCTAAGGTTAGCTAAAGTTAGTTAGGTAGCTATCTAGCTAGCTGTCTAGACACCTCACTCACCCCAGTTTGGCTCAAATGGTGACCACTGTGTGCTGAACGAAGATAAAAACACTGTTTTCTTTATAGTTTCATTTAATGGCTGAGGTAAGAGGTGCTACTGCTAGCTTGGTTGTATTTATTAGCCTATAAATCAGTGTCTTAGCTAGCAGTCAGGATTGGGTGACACCACAGGGATTTTCAGTGGTTGTATGATGTGTTTGTCTAATGCATGCTGGGTATTGTAGTGAGAGAATACTGATGAGCAAAAAACATGAAAATGCTTTAAAATGGTGCCTTCTGTTAAACCAAAGAGGCTGAGGGATACAACACTGTTACAGAATTTGAAGACAATCTTTAGTAACAATCTTTTTTAATCATTATTTGTAATTTTTACATAACAGGTAACAATGACCTCTAGCTTTAGGCCGGAAAAGCCGTTTAACAACTCACCATGAGGTCCGAGTTGCTATGCAGTTAGCTTAAAGCTAATTGGTGTGTATAAGTTTCCATTAACAATTAGCTACATTGGCCTCGTAGCTCCAGTGCAAAACCAACAAACACAGCCTTGAAACTTGAAATACGTTGCGGCTCATGTACTACATTCAGGATATACTTGTTTTCTTTTCTTCTCTGAAGTCCACAGTGATCTTTACCCATCTATGATTTTGCCCAACCTCTCTTTATCCTTCAGAACCCACAGAGTCAAACATAGATCCAGATCAGGCCTGCAACACAATCCTATCCGGCCTACGAAATGATTAAAATTTTCTATTAAGTTTCGCTCATTTCACAATGCCCTCCCCTGTATGCACTGCAGTGTAATGTGTGCTCCTACTCCCCTACCTCCAAAACAATCTATGGGACAGCAATTAAACCTCAGTTCTGTCACACTGCTGCAGTTCAACCAACATTAGCATTTAGCTCAGCAGCTTTTTAAAAATGAATTTTTAATTAAGTTTTCATTTAATATTTCATGGTCTACTCCAAGGGCATTTTGCTATTAACATTTTGCCCTATGTTAAATAAACAACGGCCGCTTCAGGTTACAGAAAACTGTTATTTAAAAAGAAATAAAACATTGGTGCGTTCCGGCCCACGGATTTGTTGAGATCTTTCAATGGCCGAGTTTGACACCCCTGATTTAGAACTAAACCGCCTTCTGCTTCTTTAAGAAAAAGTGCCTTCAAGCATAATACATGTAAGCAAACTCTGTTGTGATTGGCTGTGTTGTGTCTTATTCAAAAAGCAGTCTGAGCTGAAACACTCCTTATAACTTCAGTGTGAATGGGTGGAGCTAAACTGCTGTAGGCTGAGTATGTAGATATATCACAAAAACAATTCAAAGAAGCTATTTTTGCAGCCTAGTTTCCATTTATAGATGGTATGGTCAATGTCAAAACTTTGTTTACATACTACATGAAACTTTTATCTCAGAAATACAATAATTAGCCCCCCCCCCCACCGTGATACAGAATCTTTGAAGATCCCACACAGGAATGAAGAAAAACATGACACTCTTAAAATGTTTAAATAGAAATTTGTATTTACATCAATATTAACATCAAGAAACAAGATAAATGCACCAGTAATTTACATCCTGATCAAGATAACAAGCACGTATTACCCCTTGTCTCTTTTTTAAAATCTATTTCACTTTCCTTTTTGAACAGAGATTGCACAGAGATACTCTTGTTAGGACTAAGGGTACTTCATCTTTCCACTTTTCTTTTTAAAGAACAAAGAAATAAGTCCTGGCGGGAATTCGATTTTTAGATCACTTATGTCCAAATAACTCATTATGGAAAAACTAGCTTGGTGTGGAATGGAGAGCAGTCCAAAAAAACTGAAAAATCATAAAAAAAAGTGGAATATTCTGAGCCTCGTAAATCCACAGTTTATGTCTAAATTAAACTGTTAATATTTAACTCATTATTTAACAGCATCATTCAAATGTCCTCCTCCACAATCAAATTCTGCTTACATAATTAATAAAAGAAAAAAAAAAACAAAACAACAAAAACACAAAATAAAAGTCTGCTACTTCTGAAATCACTCATATGTTGTGATACAAAAGGGCTGTGAATCTCGACACCCCGACACAATCACATGAGTATGTTGAAAAACTCCAAACCATCATTAAAATGGAAAACAAAAATCTTTGGATTGCGCACATGTTTAAAGGTAGATTTGTGAAAAGCTATACATGTAAATAAATGAGCACAAAGGCATGAAATTAATACAAAACTTGAAATTAAACATGAAATGAATGTGCTGGCTTAACGGGATAATAAAAACAAATGCGTGTCCAAATTAGAACCCATATGGTTACATTTATACAGTCATCTTCATATTGCAATACCTTCAAACTGTAATAGTTTATGTAGACGACAGAATAGAGAAAAATCTGGTAAAGCTGAAGTACTGCGACTCAGACATGCCAAGTTTATCAGCAGTGTATGTATAGAATATCGCCGTTTTATTTAAGGGACAGTGTAGTTTATTTAAAACGTTAAAACCAATTTTCATATTACCAGCTTCAACAACAGCTTAAGAAACCAACCTAGAGAAATTCACGTGGTTTGCTTTTAGAAATTAAAAAAGTGCTCTCTGAAAAAATAAAAAGTGGTGACTTTTAAGTTAAAAACAAAAATTAGTAATAATAAAAAAGACCCTCACCTCACTCTCTCCCCCCATTTAATTGAAATATTGAAAATAAAAGCTGTATTGACCTATAACACAGAATAAGTAAATCATATTTTAAATACCAAGCCCGACAATCTGTGCAAAAACAGTATGTGACCTACAAAAAGCTTATATAGTACATTTTAAAGCGTATTTACAAATTGTATTCACAGACAGAAAGGATCGGGGAAAATAATTCATCCGTTAGAATGTGACATCAATTCTAATACTGCAGTACCTTTGCTTTGACAGGTAACTTTGAGCTGTTTTCATCTGAAAAATCCAGGGGGGGTTGAGATTATTGCTTAAATCTGCATAAATAAATGATCTCTGTGCTAGCTGCATTTTCGTTTTCGTTATCAATCTCGAACCACCATCAGCCCAGGACGTCCAGAACGGTGACGTTTCTTTTCCGTTTACATTAGTTCTCCAGTAAGGCTAAAAATATTGCAACGATCCAATTGCCCAAAAGCCAGCTTTCGCTTTTCCCGGTAAAGTGCAATCACAGCCGAATGGTTCTTTTTTTTCTGACTCTCGTAGTACCTTTAACAAGACAGAGGGCGGTCTTACATCCAAAATGGTCAACACAGCATGATATACATTCGGAAAAATTGGTGAGGAGATATTTTCTCATGTGTGCTCGACATGTTGGACCATTTGAACATCTTCTTTGCAATCCACATCTCAATATGTCAGTATCTCGTTCGCTGTTTTGGTCCAGCAAAAGTGTCAGGACTCTTTGCAATGAGAGACATGAAAAAACGAACAAACAAAAAACAAAACAAACCCCACATAGAGAAAGAGAAAGGACAACTCTGAGCACAATTCTGAAGATGATGGTACAATTGTACACTCAGTTTCAGTCATTGATGTATCTGTTCTGATATCTCAGTGTTTACATCGTGTCTCAGCTTTATGTGTAAGATATTCTGTGTGTAGTACAGCACTGTACAAACGCAAGAACGATTCATTTATTTAACTTCCAGTGAAAAAAGGCTATATAGTAAATTCATTCAGAGGTGGAAAACATAATTTACCATAAATTACACAGAAGCCTCAATAAACAATTTTTTTATCTGTAATTAGTTTGTCCATTCTTTGCCATTATTACAACTTTTGTCCTTTTCAGAAATCTGCAGGGATGTTTTACCACACCTCCAAAAGTTCAGTCTTAGAAGTTGGTTGATTATTTTCTGAAGTAATCAAACACATTCAGTGATGTTGAGGTCTGGACTTTGGGGAAATCGGTCCATTGTTCAGCTTCTATGATCTTTTTCTCAGTGAGGCTTCTTGACAGCTACACATCCTTTCGGATCCATAGCATTGAGTCGTCCTCTCACAGTGGAAGAATGGACACCAGTGGATGTTGTCAGATCTGAAGCATCTCTTTCAAAGATGAAAGCTTTAAGTGCTGTTTATCTGATGGGGACAGTTTTGGTGTCAACCAGGTCTTCCAGGTGGTTGTTAGGCATTTTCTTTGTTTTTTTTAATCATTTTGTGAACTGTGTGTTTTTCCACTTATTTTCTTTGACGTTCTCCTTCCTTATGTGGATTATCTTTTATCTAATCTCTATTCACAAAAAAGGCTACTTTCACTGAAAATGTAAAAAAATGAAGGATGATCTTGGACTTTTGCTCAGTGCTGTATGCGTTTAAGTGTGGGTATATGTGCATTTGTGTGTGAAATCTGGCCATTTTCCTTGAAGTGAGAGCCACATAGATTTGTGTGCGTCTCTCTCTTAGGCATCACAGTGTCCTCATTCCTCAGAAGTGGCTGTTGCTCCTCTTCACATATATTTCTGTGACATGAGACAGAAGCAGCAACAGTCATGGTTAACACATTTATTTCTATATGCCTTCCATATATCCATCCATGCTCTTGGCTGGCAGAGACACTGCTGTGTCTGATACAATTATACCAGCACGACACAATACCATGTCACTGTTACTGCTGTGCTAAGAATGGCCCACCAACTAAATAATACCAACAGTGGCCTTGTGGTCAGAAACTGACCAATTAGTAAGAGGACAGGTCATAAGCTGGGCAGCAAGTTTCCAACAAAGTGTAATAAAGTGTTCAATGAGTGGAAGCAAAAGAAGGTGTTTCCAATAAAGTGTTCAGTGAGTGGAAGCACGAGGGAAGTGTTTCCAATAAAGTGGCCAGTAAGCACAGGTACAAGATAGGTTTTCCTAATAAAGTGGCCAGTCAGTGGAAGCACAAGGGAGGTGTTTCCAATAACGTGGCCAGTGAGCAGAACTGCAAGGTAGGCATTTTAACGGACACTGAACATATATTTGAAACAAAACACAATGCACAGACAAATAGCTTACACTAGTGTAAAATAAACAGTGTATCTTTTCAAAAGCACTGAACCTTGCTCACCTGCTCTGGGCCCATAGGCATTCTACCCATCATGCCCATGTTCATCTGACCCATGTGACCAGGGTTGGCTCCTCCTCCTCCACCCATGCCTCCATTCATCATCATTGGTGGGTACTGACCGGAGCCTTGCTGACCAAATGGCTGCTGCGGGTAGGAACTGCATGAAACAGAGAGGCACAGCTTACTATAATTTTTTTTAATTAAGTGCTTATGTGGAATTTTTCAAAATTACTGTGTAAGTAAATTCTTCTCAAGTAAACAAAGTCATTCAGGGTGATCCAGTAACCCAACCACCTGCCCACTGGATCCTATCTCATCGGCATTGTTTCAGTCAATCTCTGAGGACCTACTGCCCTTCATCACGTTTCTCATCAACAAGTCCTTGGCATCAGGTGAAGTTCCATCAACTTTCAAGACTGCAAGAGTACTCCCCATCTTGAAGAAACCCATGCTTGACAGCTCTGATGTCAACAACTACAGACCGGTATCACTTCTTTCTTTCCTTTCAAAAGTTCTTGAACGTGCAGTCTATAATCAACTTTCTTTCTTTCTCACACAGAACCAGCTCCAAGACCCCAACCAGTCTGGCTTCAAACCAGCACACTCTACAGAAACTGCCCTCATCGCAGTGACCGAGAACCTCCAATCTGCAAGATCAGCCAAATTGTCTTCTGTCCTGATCCTTCTTGATCTCTCAGCAGCTTTTGACACAGTCAACCATACGATCCTTCTGGACATCCTCACCAACCTCAGAATCACTGGTTATGCGTGGAAGTGGTTCAAGTCCTATCTGGAGGATCGCTCTTATCAGGTAACATGGAGAGTGTTCACATCTTCTCCATGCAGGCTCTCCACTGGTGTCCCCCAAGGCTCGGTCCTGGGTCCTCTTCTCTTTTCTCTTTACACTAGCTCTCTTGGTGATGTAATATCTTCTCATGGCTTCTCTTATCACTGTTATCCTGATGACACTCAACTAATGTTTTCTTTCTCTCCCTCTGACACACAGGTTTCCATTCACATCTCGGCATGCCTGTCTGACATCTTTACATGGATGGCAGCTCACCAGCTGAAGCTCAATCCCAGGAAGACTGAGCTGATTTTCATCCCTGCAACTACAGGTCCTCATCATGATCTTGCTATCTCATTCGAGAACTCCCTGATTGTTCCATCTGTAGAGGCAAGAAGTCTTGGTGCGACTCTGGATGGCCAGTTATCGTTCTCAACTCACATCGCGAACCTGACTCGGTCACGCAGGTTTCTCCTGTACAACATCCGAAGGATCCGACCCTTCCTCACCCGAGAGGCCACCCAGGTGTTAGTGCAGTCTCTTGTTATCTCAAAGCTTGACTACTGCAACTCACTCTTGGCTGGTCTTCCCATGCAGACCATCAAGCCTCTGCAACTCATCCAGAATGCGACAGCATGACTCGTCTTCAATCTGCCCAAGTTCAGTCACGTCACCCCACTGCTGTGCTCCCTTCACTGGCTTCCGGTAGCTGCACGCATCAGATTTAAAAACCTAAGGCCTGCCTACAAAGCCAAAAATGGACCAGCCCCTGCCTACTTGTTGGCAATGGTGAAATCTCGAACTGTACGACGAGCACTTCGAGCTTAGAGTACAGCTCGGCTTGACCCGCCATCCTTCAAGGCACACGGAAGACAAGCGTCGAGAATGTTCTCTGTACTGGCACCCAGGTGGTGGAATGAACTCCCACTGGCCGTCCGTACAATAGAGTCTCTTGCTGTCTTCAAACGTAGACTGAAGACTCATCTCTTTACACGGCACTTAAATGAGCACTGAATTATAAGCTGCACTTATATTTTATTGTATTCCACTGTGTATTATAGTTTATTGTATTGTATTTTATTGTATTGTATTGTATCTTATTGTTATTGTATTGCATTGAATGGCACAGAGTTCTGCGTTCAACTCTGTTTCTTTTTCTCTTGGTGTCTGCAGTGACATTTTGTTTCTAGCAGTATCTGAGCTCAGGACTGTCTTTTTCTCTAAGCTATTGGTAACTAGCAAAGATACTTTCTCTAGATTGACAAAGCATTTCTTGTAAGTCGCTCTGGATAAGAGCGTCTGCTAAATGCTGTAAATGTAAATGTGATCTGATGTGAAATGCTCCATTCTAGAAAACCTTACCAGGACAGAAAATTTGCAGCAATGGTGATAGGAACCAGACGTCTAAAGAGCTTAATGCTTCTAAAAGATCCCTCACAGACAGTTATTACAAAAAATGGTTTTGAACACACTGCCTGATGTCTGAGACACTGTGTTATGATATTTTTATAGTCTATTCATGGTGGGGAGGTAGATGTGGGGTGTTCTAAGGAAAAACAGAACTTTTCAGATTTATGACTACTATCATCATACTTATAAACACTCAGAAGGCACATCTAGGTTCACTGATAAGTTCATTATGCATAAAAAATAAAAAAAATTGGATTGAATATTTGGACTGTTGATATGGTGACCCCTGGTTCCTATCACCACCACTGTAAAGAATTCAGAGTAGGTAAGTATCTTTACAATGTAACGTTTCATATAAAACTACTCTGAATTAATTTCAATATTTGAATTATGCAGAACAAAATCAGTTCTCTAGTCGTGTTCAACTTTACAGGTTACAAATAATTAGTAGGAAGCTGTAAAAAAATGAAATTTTAAGTGTATTCAGCAAGAATAAAGCTCTAAAATGTCAGAGAAAACTTTATAACATCATTAACAAAGTCCTAAATAACCAACCTACACTTCATTTTCTTAAATCACTAACTTAAAAAAAAACTTGTGGACATGAAAATACAGATTTTTCTTAAAAAGGCCTTCAACAAATGATGCTGAAACTAACACATGATGAAATTTCCCTTTAAATCAAGAGGGACAAAGTCCAGCATAGCTTGGTGATTCCTCTGTTCAAGCACACCAACTAAATCTGGCATTTATCTGCTGAGTTGAACTAGGAAAATCACACAAAGGACTGCAGCCCTTTACCTTTGCTTTAAATGTGCAGGACTGGGATTAGTCTGTAATTAGACTCACCTGTTGCGGCCCATTCCTCCCTGAGGCCAGCCCTTCATGTCAGGGGTCTGGTACATGGGACCCCCCTGAGGATGCTGCTGCATCATTGGGTTTTGCGGAGGCCCCAGGCGGCCAGGCATCATGGCGTTAGGAGGGCTGCCTCCGGCGGGGGCAAACGAGGGGTCTCCCTGCTGACCCATCCCTACACACGTAACATTGTTTATGTTAAAACTCTTGTTTTCTCTCAAACAAATATTCACTGGTCTGTCAAAAATTTGTGGACACCCAACTACAAATATTGTTACTGCCCAGGATGAGAGGGGTCAGCTGTTATTGTGCCAACATGCTTCATCACTCTGCTGTCCTGAAGCGTTGACTACATCCACAGCCAACTGTGACATTTTGATATTCCTTACCATAGTTTCCATAGCCAAACTGTTGCTGGCCAGGCTGACCCATGCCAGGACCCCCTATACCCCCATCCATGCCTGTGGGGGCTGTGACATTGGGTGGTGGGCTGAATCCTCCGGCCGCTGCCTGCTGTTGCTGCTGCATCATCATCATCATCCTGTGCCTCCGCATCTGCATTGTCACCATCTCCCTGCTTCGCTGAGCCATCATCTGAGCATTCAGGAAACTTGGCTAGATCAGAGAGAGAGCGCAGTTAAACTCACATTAATATACCAACTAATTAATACATACAAATACCTACTAACTACATGAACATATTCCAAAGCTTGAAGGAACAGTTTGGTAAAATATAAATTGTATTAAAAATTCCACATTTAGTGCCAACTCTACCTAATAAATGGCTTTTTTGTGGTGTTTATATAATGCCATTTGTTTTGGCTTGTAGTTCAAGGACAACAAGTGCTTTTGGGGTCTTCATAACGAAGCAGCTTCAATGTTGACAGATGCAATTAACAGTAGTTAACAACTTTCTCTGTTAACCCAGCTTTCAATTTTTAGACTGTGACTAGGGTTAAGGCAGTTTGAGATGCTAACTGGTGCACATTGTCATCTCTCATCATATTGTAGGTTTAAGGTAAGCATCACACCCAGAGGCTTAATAGAAGTTAAACATACAACGGCAAAGAGACAACGATCTGAAATGAATAATGAAAGCACTCTGTGTGCCTACCTGCCCCCCCATTCCTGGCTGCATTCCAGGCCGCATACCAGGGTTTCCTCCTCCAGGATTCTCCATCTTGATCCCCATGCCCTGCCGAGCCTGGCTCATAAACTGAGGACAGAGCAAATCCGACATCAGACTTATTCTAAGCTCCATCTCCACTCATAAGTTTACTATCCACCAAATTTTAGTTTCATGACCTTGGCTGTGTTTGAAAACTGGATTTCTATTCAGTTCATACGGTAAAGGCTGGACACAACATTGAAAAAAAGTGGAGTGGCAAAGTTTTGAAATGAAAGTGAGCATATACTTAGAGAGTATGCATTTTACCTGTTGTCCTTGGAGCCTCTGCTGCAGCTGTAGTCTGGTTGGCTTGGTGGCACTCATCATCCTTGGCCTCATCATTCCGGGGCGGGGGTGCCCCATTCCCCCCATCGGCCCCATACCCCCCATCCCTGGGAAGCCCCCCTGCTGCCCCATTTGGTTCAACATTGGGTTGTAGCCCCCAGGCGGCGGCTGGCCCTGCATGGGGTTCCCCCCATAGCCTGAAGGCATGGGCATGGAGGGGGGTCCAGGGTAACCCTGAGAGTACATGGGTTTCTGCTCCATCACCATAGAGGGGTCCTGCCCGGGGAAAGGTTCTGGCGGCAGATCACTGCCCTGACCCTATAGAGAGGGAGAGAAGTAAAGAGAGAGTCAAAACAGAAGGAGGGAGAAGATGAAGATGGGGAGAAAGAATCAGCACAAAGCTGATACATGGTTCTCCAATATGGATGTAAGAGTAAAATACTCTTCTTGTACTGCACAAGTTCATAGATTACAGGAAGTTGAATACAAGCAGGTTAAAACATAAAGGAAACAAGTAAAGCTATTAAAACAGAAAAATAATAAACACTTTTACTTTTACCCCTAAAGATGAGAAAAAAGACAATAATAGACAGAAAAAATAAATGCCCTCTATTCACTGACATTCTGTACTTATGATGTTTGTGTCATTTTAGTGTCATAAATAATTTTGCATGGCTATTTTCTAACCTCTCTTTATTCTATAGAATTGAACAGCTTGTTTTTGTAACTGTCATTTAAAACTGACACATAAGTAAGTGAGCTTTGTTCTGATTGGCTGCCCTATATTTTGTCATAACAAAAAGCAGTGTGGACTGAACTTCCACATGAACAGATAGGGATAAACTGCTGAACCAGTGTGCTGATTTCATGACAACACAAAAACAATGAATTCAAAACTGGATTTTTGCAGATTTGCTTGAAATTTTAACGTTTGCATTCCATACCAAACCCTGGCATATATTAAGAAAATATATTTCCACACAATACGGGCCCTTTAACCTATAGTAAAAATTCTGATAATAACTTGCAGACTGCCTTTATTTCATATGAGTGTGAGTGTGAGCACTGACCTGGCTGATGAGGTCGGGGATGCCCAGGGCGCGGTCGATCTCCTCCAGAGCCATTACATCCGTGTTGTTGAGCAAAGAGTCCAGCTGGTCCAACAGTGCTCTCTCATCACTCTGACCCTCAGAGGTGGAGGGAGGCACCAGTAGCTCATCCAGAGCATTACCAAACTGACGCCTGCAACGTGCACATAATGTAGGAACAGATTTCATGAGTATCATTTCATCCATTATACTAAGTCCAGTTAGGTGACACTACACAATCAGGTCCTTTGTGGATAATACTGCGATGGTCTGAAAGACACAATCAACTGTAAACAGCATGTTTGTGATGTTGTATAGAAGCATTACTGACCTGCTGTTCTCCATTCCCATAACATTATCCGGCCAGGAGGGAGACTGACTGTCTGGACACTGCTGCTGGCCAAAAGGGCCCATGCCCATATTCATATCATTAGATCCTACACAGGGAATCAAACTCAATATAAGTACATCTCATTCATGTTTAATTGCTTTATCTGAATCCATACAAACCACAAGTAAACGGTTGACTGTAGGGCTGTATGATATATCATTTGTTAAGCATTATCACAATTTGGCCTTGCAATACGGATATACAAACAAACCCTTTAATCGATCACTACTGTGGGATGTGAGCACCCTGACCAATCACCAGTGGCGGATGAAACACACAAATCATGTATTTGAGTTAAAGCAGAGATACTCAAGGTAAAATATTAGTCCAGTAATATTTTAATTAGTCCAGTCCAACAGGTCAAAACAAGCTGAAAACTAAGTGCGCACTGTGCCCTAATTGGTGGTCTGACGTTTTTACGCACACATAAACCAAAAGGAACGACAGATTTCGCAAAATGTAGTGAATGAGTGAAAAGTAAGATATTTGACTTTGAAATGTAGTGGAGTGAAAGTAAAAAGTCACCGAAAATTGAAATATTGCAGTAAAGTACAGATACACAAAAAAACTCCTTAAATACAGTAACGAATTACATTTACTTAGTTACTGTCCACCACTGCCCATCACGGTTCCGGTTAAGTGTTTCTATGGATGTTCTGATGAATAAAAGTGTTCATGTAATTCTGCAAAAGTAAATTATGTTGGTCATCTTTATCCATGTCGCACTACTGATTCACCAGTGCATTTTCCATGTGCTCTAGAGCGCAATGCAATCACTTTATGTGGCATTATAACTGCTATACAAACTTACTGGTGACTTATGTGAAATTCAGCAAATTATCAGTAATCATACACTCAAAAGTGTGTTTTATAGAGGAGGTGTTAACGTATTTTCACTAGTCATGTGATCAGGGGTGCCCAAACGTTTTCACGGGACTATAATCATGAAAATGTCATAATGTAGCAGTGTTTAATGCAGATTCTATCATCTCATAAGAAGCTGATTCTTATGAAATTACAATCCCAACAATTATGCTAATTTTGCCTATAGCATGTCCATGGAATTTCTTGTGTTATGTCAGCACAATACATACATCACCCATGTTGTTATGTAAACATTTCCCACACTATGATTTGTACTTTGTAGACGGCAATTTTACAGCGAATCCTCAGTAAATCTTTTGACACAAAATTTTAGCTTTCAATCAAGGTGATCAGCCTAGCTCTAGTAAGTAAATATATTTAAACACGAGTTGACTTATTTCATACACATGCTGAAGCCTGGTTAAACTGTTCATACACTCAGTAATTCATGCAAGCAATATAATGCCACATTAATATTGAATTCAGTTTTTGTGAGGTGGTCATAGGTGTGTGGCTTTGAACATGGTTCAGCCAATCAGATTTTAGTACTGGAACTATATGTGTATCCTCAACCAGCCTACGTACCCATGTCCATTAGTTGCTGTTGCAGCATGGACCTGGTGCCAGGGACGCTGTTAGACCGGTTGACCATGGGTCCTCCCATCATGCCCTTGGAGCCGTAGGAGTCCATTCCAGGCCGCATCATGGAGGGATGGCCGGCAGCGCCCACAGGACTGGCACTTGAACGTGCCATCCCCCATTCACCGGGACCTCCCATGGGAGATCGCTCTGGAACCCCCATACCTCTGCTCATCACTCCTGAGAGAACAAATAACATTTGCAGATGAAACCAATCAAACATGTCTTGTCTGACTGGCAACATTTGTGGAAAGAAGAAATTCTAAGTTCGATTTTGAGCTGCATTTATGCTGCATTTAATCCTTACATTTCTCCAGGATGTTCTTTCCATGGCCCCAAAAACATATGAAGTACATCTTCCCATGCTAATACAAGATTTGGGAAGCACTTTATACCTAGTGGAACCCTACCCGAGAGGTTTTTGAACATCTCTGTCAGACAAAGCAAGAGTACAGCAACAAATGAGCTCAGTCTTGTTGCTGTGGATTTTTGCCTCCACATACCCATGTTGCTGTGGCAAGTGTCAGACCCTGCCATCATGCGCTGGCCGTCCAAGCTCTCCTGTTTAATGGGCATGGGGCATGGGCCACTGCGGCGGTCGGCTTGTCCTGCTCCAGCAGGCAGCTTCGAGTCCACCGACAAGGCCTTCTGTAACTGCGCTCGGCAGCCCGAGCCCACCCCAGGATTCCTCGTTCCTGGGAAATAAAGAGCGAGACTAGTTCACTGGGCTGTGCTCTTTGGCTGCCTTGCAGCCCCTTATACTTAATTATAGCAAAGCCAATCACTTCTCTCAGCCGCTGTGGACCATGTCACTAAAATGCAAGGATGTTTAGCATGTTCCAGTGAAAATATGTATTCTTATTTGTAGCATTAGTTCTTAGTATAGTTCTCGGTGTAGTTCTGTAAAGTGAGGTTGGTGTAGTGTAATGTGCAACACTTCTGCCTTCTTCGCTTCAAGCCCCCACCTGGGCAAGCACCCTGCACTGTACCAATAAGACTCCTTGGGCAACACTCCTAACACTACTTTCGCCTACCTGTGTATAATGATCAAACTGTAAATCTTCCAAAATGCAATTGCAATATGATACTCAAATACTCGAGTAAACATTTAAGGTGGCAGTATTTGAAAACTGAAATTTTTGTACTTGTTGCATTTCCTCAGGTGAAGAAAAAGAAAACATACAGCCCAACAATTAAACACCATGATCATATTTTAACAGAATTGTAAAACTCTGCTACTCTACATCATGAAAAGCCACAGACAGAGCATTTATTTTATTGTCCAGAATCAGTTAAAATATATTTCTCTGACAAACTAGCTTGGTGGCACATCATCTACCGAAGAGGAAAAACCACCTGTTGAAGACAAGTCTCTATTAGCATCTAGTGTTGCTGGTTATCTTTAGTCCATTATCTCATCTGAAGCAGCCTCTGCTATTTTAATCACCCGACACGAAAACTTGCCAATTTCCTGTAGCTATTTTAGAATAATGAAACACGTTTTGAAAACTATTCATGTGATGTGACATTTTTGTGCATCACCAGTGCTGTCACCTTAAAAGGTAAACAACAATTCTATTGTAATTTCCATTCTCTTTTCTCTGTTACTAAACTGCAGATTGGATGACACTGATTCTTTGACATTAAGTAGCAGACTTGTTTTACCATCATCAGGGAATGAATGGAGCTTGTTCCCTCCATCTGCAGCACCACTATCTCCTTGTTCTGGGAAATCTGCACCAGGACCTCTTAGGCCTCCCAGGATAGTGTCCAGCTACAGAGGAAAAAAAACATTTAAACCTGAGACATACTAAGAGGAACTCACCAAGCCTGATTCTGGAGATCTACCTTCTTGCAGAATTAGTTTTATTATCTGCCACACCCGTTCCAGATACTGTATGTAATGTCTTCAAAAGTACTTGATTGGCACTACCATGTAAGATATAGATTTCTTTCATTTTTGGCTGACGCACAGAGTGAGAAGCTCACCTCATCAGGAGGCTCAGGCTTGATCTTGCTCTCCATGTTCTCCTGGGCTGCTCTGCTAAGTGAGGTGCAATTACTTCCCCCTTTTCCTTCAAGGTCTTCAGGCTTTGGCTTGATGTCAGCAGGCTCTTTGGAGTCATCCTTGTTGAGGAGGTAGTGGAGCAGGGCATGGGTTTTCTTCTCCTTGGGGCTGTGCTGTTCTTGCTTGGGCTCTGGAGCACCTGCACCTCCACCAGATGCTCCCGCGCCTCCTCCTGCGCCTGTGTTGGTGCCTGCTGTCTCTCCTCCAGCCTCCTGACCCAGAGTCACCTTCCCTGTGGCTTCGGCGGTAATTTTGGCCACCTCGTCGGGCGTGTTTCCGTTCTGGAGCAACTTGTGAAGGATCTTGTGCTTCTCTTGCAGGGATGCTGTGTAGTGGGATGCAGAGCCTAGAGCTCCAGATGCCACTCCTGCTCCATGAGCTTGGTTCTGATTGGTGGAGGAGGAGACACCAGTTGAGGATGGACTCGTGACACAACTTGGCTCTTTACCCTCTAGGCCCATGGAGCCACCTGGACCACTTGATGCTGTTGGAGGTCCAGAAGGTCCACTTCCTACACCTAATCCAAGTTCCTCAGTGGGTGAAGTAAGGAGCTGAAGCAGTTTTTTGTGGCCTTTGCTATCTGGAACCCTCCGTGGAGGCTCTGATGAGGCATTCCCAGCTTCACTGCTTCCCTCCCCAGATTCTTTGCTCCCCGAACCTGCTTGGCTGTCTGGCCGCTCTCCGCTGCTGTTTTCGGCCTGGTGGGGGAGGCTGTGATGAAGGTGGTGGTGCAGGGAGTGATGCTGATCTCCAGCCCCCATTCCGAAAGCCCCTGCTGGGCTCTTGGAGTCCCCATGCCCTGGTTTACAGGGTCCACTGGGCTGGGAGGAAGAAGAGTGGATGCTGGGGGAGCTGTCAGGTTTGTGGGCTGGAGAAGGGGATGTGAGGGTGGAGGGAAGAGAAGTGCCCACTCCTTCACTGATGGCCTGGAGAGCATTAAGGGAGCTGCTGGAGAAGGAGCTGCCTCCTCCTCCCACACTGTTAGGACCCATAGGAGAATGCATACCTAATAAACATACACAACAAAAACAGTAAAGTACGTTCTAAATCACTAAGAAAATGCTGGTATAACTGTAAGGACCAGGAAAATCCATATCTGATCTAAAAGATCGGTATCAAGTCCTATGAAATTCTAATCTTTTGTTAATGCTTTTATCCCCCACTGCACTCTATTAATGCCATAGGCGTAGACATGATTAACAGTTAGTAATCTACAAAATGCAGCAGTGAGGTGCATTGAACAGGCACAGTTAACAAGTATTTTAGTAATGTGGTTAAACTTGCCATGGTTTGTTAGTAAAAAAAGATCATTTCCAAAAATAAGTTCAAATAACCAGAACACATACGTAATAATTGCACATAGTGCAGTAACTGCTATGTATTAACACAAATGTTATAAAACTCCCAATATAATGGACTGCTGAAAATGTACTAAAATCCTCTTCCAACACTGTAATAATAGTAAGGTATTACAGAAGCTTACAGAAACTTTAACAATTCATAATATAATAACTATGCATAATGTAATAACACAAATGTTGTAAAAACTCAATGTAATAAACTGCTGATAATGTAATGAAATGCTATTTTAGTAATCATTTTTGCCATGTGCTTTTTTACATTATAATCTGAGTGGTACATTTTTTTAAGAGTGATGTTTTAATGTAACAATCTAAATGCATAATGGAATAAAACATTAAACTGACTACTTCAGTAATCTGACTATATTTTTCAAGTAACTTTAATCATCTGATGGTTTTAACTACTTGTTAGCTGCTGAATGATGAGGGGTAATGAATAATGTCTATAGATTTGGACTTGGCATGTTATGTTTAAATAAACTATAGCTAAAAATTCTCAAGTGTTCTAAAAACGGAACTGTTATAATTATCATTTTCATTTTGAAATGTAATTAGCACATGAGTTAAGAGATCTGGAACACATTTAGATTATGACAACAAGTGAGTTCAGTGTATTATATTATGTGCTGACATTATTACCTTATTCTTTAAAATGTAGCTATATGCTAATAAACAGCATGTAATGTAAAATGTTACATTATTGGACGAGAACTTTACATTATCAACAGTTTAGGGGTTTTATAACATTTGTATTATTACATCATATGTAGTTATTACATAATGAGTTGCTCTCAAAGAAATTGCACCTGTAAAATGGAAATTTCAGGAGAAGGAAAAAACATTCTTAACTTATAATGGTAGATAATGTTATGACGTTTTTCAAGTACTTTTCAACAATTTTCATTGGTTCATTCATCATGACATTCTAACATGATGGAAAAAGTAATATATTTTTTAAATAACATAAAAAAATTAATTAATTAAAAAAGGGGGGTTTTTTGTGTGTAAAAGAGACAATATGCTATGCACATACTAGAAACTGATTTTACTGCTGCATTTTAAAGCAGCTAACATTTTTGCATATACTGGATTTCTCTTACTAACTCAATGTACTTGAAATACGCAATTTTTGACTATATTATCAACAAACTATTAGATTGAGACGTGACAGACGTTCAAAATTAAAGTACTTGGATTGTGAACAAAAACCTTATCAGGCTGTTCCTAGAAGGTTCAAATGCTACTTTGGAGACCAAAGCTGAAGGTCCCATCCTATACATCCCTCCTTCCTGACTTACCTCCTGGGGAGAACTGGTTGGAGGGCATTTTGGGACTTCCTCTGTTCCGAGGAGACATGAGGAGACTCTGCTGAGGTCCATTCATACCAGGGCTGCCTTGAGAAGGGCTGTTCATGCCTCCGAGCCCATAGCCACCAGTGGCCTGAAAGGGTGGCTGCTGGTGGTGCTGCTGCTGCTGCATCCCAGGACCAGAGTGACTGATTGTATTCATTGGACCTATCTGGTTCATTTGAGTCATTTGGCTCATCTGATTCATCTGGTTCAATTGATTCATCTGGTTCAACTGATTCATCTGCATCATTCGATTGCCCATGTTACCCATGCTGCTCATGTTGCCTCCGTTGCCCCCGTACATGGACCCGCCGCCCATGTGACCCATGTGCCCCATGTCGTTCATTCCGTAACCCCGGTTCATGCTCATGCCTCCCATGCCACCCATGCCCATACCCCCTCCCGGACCCATGTTCATTTGGGCATTGGGGTTGGCTCCCCCCATGGCCTGCTGCCTCATGCCACCTTGCATCATGCCACCGCTTTGGTTGGTGCGGCATCCATTGGGCTCCCTGTGGGGAGAAGAGAAGCAACTCTAAACAAAAAGGATCAATGTTTTTTTAATTAAGCTATCTGAAGAGTTATGAGTGGCATTCGTTTTTCAAAACTGCTTTTAAATATCCCAATAGATTACACAAAAAAGAATTTAATAATAAAATTCCATAGTCTATAGGCAGAAAGGAAAAAAGTAGAGAAAATGTACTTAACCCCTTAAAATTCCTTATTACATGATAAGGTTTGTTATTCTGTAACTACAGGGACTGTTTGGACTATTCTGAAGTTAAAGAAGTGTGTAATAACTGTGGGCTCACTGGTGGAACCTGACCTTTAAGGGGTTGAGTGAAAGTATGGGTATTGTGTGAATTTTCTTTTCTTTACTGAGAAAACCTTCAAAACCTACCATTCACTTGCCAGTTCATACAGCCTATATATATATAGAAAGCTGAGAAAACAGCCTGTTTGGAATTCAGTTATCCCATAATGTCACAAAGTCCAACTCATACAGTGGGGCAAAAAAGTATTTAGTCAGCCACTGACTGTGCAAGTTCTCCTACTTAGAAAGATGAGAGAGGTCTGTAAATTTCATTTCACTTCAACTATGAGAGACAAAATGAGAAAAAAAATCCAGGAAATCACATTGTAGGATTTTTAAAGAATTTATTTGTAAATTATGGTGGAAAATAAGTATTTGGTCAATAACAAAAGTTCAACTCAATACTTAACATAACCTTTGTTGGCAATGACAGAGGTCAAACGTTTTCTGTAAGTCTTCACCAGGTTTGCACACACTGTAGCTGGTATTTTGGCCCATTCCTCCTGCGGATCTCCTCTAGAGCAGTGATGTTTTGGGGCTGTCGCTGGGCAACACGGACTTTCAACTCCCTCCACAAATTTTCTATGGGGTTGAGGTCTGGAGACTGGCTAGGCCACTCCAGGACCTTGAAATGCTTTTTACGGAGCCACTCCTTCATTGCCCGAGCAGTGTGTTTGGGATCATTGTCATGCTGGAAGACCCAGCCACGTTCCATCTTCAATGCTCTCACTGGTGGAAGGAGGTTTTGACTTAAAATCTCATGATACAGGGCCCTGTTCATTCTTCCCTTAACACGGATCAGGCGTCCTGGGCCTGAAAAACTGACCCAAAGCATGATGTTTCCACCCCCATGCTTCACTGTAGGTTTGGTGTTCTTGGGATGCAACTCAGCATTCTTCTTCCTCCAAAAACGACGAGTTCAGTTTTTACCAAAAAGTTCTATTTTGATTTCATCTGACCACATGATATTCTCCCAATCCTCTTCTGGATCATCCATATGCTCTCTGGCAAACTTCAGACGGGCCTGGACATGTACTGGCTTACGCAGGGGGACACGCCTGGCACTGCAGGATTTGAGTCCCTCTTGGCGTAGTGTGTTACTGATGGCAGCCTTTGTTACTTTGGTCCCAGCTCTCTGCAGGTCATTCATCAGGTCCCTCCGTGTAGCTCTGGGATTTTTGCTCACCATGATCATGTTGACCCCACAGGATGAGATCTTGCGTTGGGCCCCAGATCGAGGGAGATTATCATTGGTCTTGTATGTCTTCCATTTTCTTACAATTGCTCCCACAGTTGATTTATTCACACCAACCTGCTTGCCTATCGTAGATTCACTCTTCCCAGCCTGGTGCAGGTCTACAATTTTCTTCCTGGTGTCCTTCGACAGCTCTTTGGTCTTGGACACGGTTAAGTTTGGAGTCTGACTGTTTGAGGCTGTGGACAGGTGTCTTTTATACAGATAACGAGGTCAAATAGGTGCCATTAATACAGAAGTTACAGGTCTGTGAGAGCCAGAAATCTTGCTTGTTTGTGAGTGACCAAATATTTATTTTCCACCATAATGATTTCCTGAATTTTTTTTTTCTCATTTTGTCTCTCATAGTTGAAGTGTACCTATGATGAAAATTACAGACCTCTCTCATCTTTCTAAGTAGGAGAACAAGCACAATCAGTGGCTGACTAAATACTTTTTTACCCCACTGTGTGTGTATATATACATATATATATATATATATATATATATATATATATATATACACACACACACACACACACACACACGCATATATACACCTTTTTGGCCTACACGTTTAGCTCCACCCATTCACCCTGAAATTTGAATGAGGCACAGAACAGGGCAGCCATTTAGAAGCGAGCTCATTTACATATATCAGTCTTAAAGTCACAAATGTAACAACAACAGCTTAATTAGTGCTAGGGGATAAACAGGTGTTAAAAATTGGTCATAGATGCCTAGATGGGCAGTTTAATTTTAATTTATATATTAAACACACTTATCGATCAGGAACCTTCAATGATGAGAAAAAAATAATAAAAGAAACATCCCCTGGCCTTATGAAATAGGTACTTCACAGGACTGAATGCAAATGTAAGGAGAAAAAAAATGTTTTGTCTATTGAAAATATTGAAAAAATATTTAGAAAAAGTATTTAGTTTCCATAATGCTTAAGTAAAGTACAAATGTTCCAAAATAATATTAAAGCATAGTAAAAATGTACAATGACATTTGAAATTTTCCACTCCTGTCCACAGGCATAAGTTGGCCCGTTTAATGATTGGTATTTCATCATTTAGCACATAATGAGATGAAATATCCAGCAGCTCATTCCACTGTTACTCAGTGCTTTTTATAAACAAGCAGATCATGTTGGATCTGTATCAAAGTCTGACTCTTTGACATTTTTTAAACATGCTAAACATAATTATGTAATTAGGTTAAAAGTGATCACAGTCTCAAAAGAAAAATAATAATATTTGTAATATTTGTTCTTCACCTCTGTAGCAGATGAGTAGATACGAAGCCCTGGGGCTCATTGGTCATTGGGTGGCGGTAGAGCTTGCTTTTGGTCTGTGCTGAGACCGGGGTGCCATCTGACAAAGAAAATCTGTACACTGGGGTCTCTGCATGACCCTGGAGAAAGGCTGAGAGAGAGAGAGAGAGAGAGAAAATAGTAGATAAGTAAAGTTTATTACAAATAAGGCTCTATATTAGGGGTATATGCGGCACCAAACATACCCTCATGGTAGTGGCGTTTATGGGACCAGGGTTGTCCATCACTGTGCTGGAGAAACATCTGAATGCAACGTCTCAACAGGTCCTCCCAGCCAGGACGCATGGAGGCACGCAGGGAATTCTGGTCTATCTGGATCAGCTTACCTATTAGGAATAAAAACAAATAAGTTAAAACACATGCGCCAAATGAGATTTTAGGTGTAAAAAGGAATCTGTGTAGAAAAACAGGTATGAATTCATATTCACTACTGATCTGTCTATGAAATTGCAATATATACTCTATGTGGCTATGCTTTATCAATATGTTAAAAACTATTACAAAAGGTTATTAAACTTGTATATACTGTATGGCATACACACTCTTAAAAGGGAACGCCACCAAATTTTCACAATATTTGCATAATTCAATCATTCAACATATAAACACAGTCATTCAGGGTGGTCTGGTGTGGAATGCTGTTCTAGAGAAACCTACCAGGATTGTTCACAGTGGCCGTGATAGGAACCAGACGTCTGATGAGTTTAATGCCTCTAAAAAGCCCCCTCACAGAAAGTGAATACACAAAATGGCTAAGAATACATGGCCTGGTGCCTTTTACATTGTATTATGATATTTTTATACGTTTCTGGCCTATAATGTATTTTTACCACTATCCTACCACAATACTATTCAGCCTGTGAAATCAGCTTAATATTCTACTCTTATCAGCCCATTTCACCCTGAGATGCAATACAGTACTCAGCATGCACTCCAATATAGTGTGCGTTCTGACCTCGTTCCCCCAACAACAATCTATGGGTTAGCAGTTACACAACAAGAAAAGATGTCTTGTATCTGGTTCAAGCAAACAGGCAGTTTTAATAATCCATCTTGAATAAGTATGAATACGTATTCAGTGCCTATTTTGCTTTTGCAGTTTTAGTATATTTTAAATAAACACTGGCGCATTGAGGTCGTGGCAAATGTTCACTAAAAATGAAATAAAAACACAGCTGGCCCACAGATTTGCTGAGATTTTTTTATATGGCCAGTTTAGTGGTTGCGTTCGATACCCACTATACAACATCATGGAAAGAACCCTGGCATCTGTATTTTTAAGAGCACATATTGTACTCAATATTATTTATCTTAATAACTGTGTTGCTTGCGTTGCTGTGAATGTTGTTTAAATAAAAAACTGTATATACTTTAATTCAAGGCTTCATTTCAACATGTTACTGTTATTAATGCCATGGTCAATATAACAATCTAAATTTTCACAACTCAGTTTTTAATGATCAATAAAGTACAATTATTAGTTAAATTTAGCCACATACTTCGATACTTTCGGCGCAGCTCGAGGTGGCTGCCTGTTCCAGTAGCCGTGTCTGCATCTTCTATTTTTTTGTAAATAGTGTCTTTTTCACCCACTTTCTTTCTTTTCTGGATATTGAGGCAGGGTCTAAAGTTGTTATACAGCTTTTTAAAACTACTTTTATTGTCTTTTCAATGGATAATTTAATGGAATTTTAGACTACAACTGCACCATGCACCATCACTTTGTCTACATGAGGAATCAGCTGATCGCGCTTCAGAAGCCTGTGGCTTTGTTTATATCGCATCGGCCGGTGATTCCAGCAGAGCTCATCATGGAGACATCCTTACCAGGGCTGCAGAGCGGGAGAGAAACAGTGGGAAAAGAAGCGGAGATACAAACCAAATCTTCCTTCAATAATTATGGGGAACGTACGGTCACTGGCTCACAAAATGGACGAACTGTCTGCTCTAACATGGACACAACTGGAACACCGCGAATGCAGCATTCTGTGCTTCACAGAGTCATGGCTGAGCCCGTGCGTAACTGACTCTCATGTTCATCTGAATGGTTTTACTACCATGAGGTCAGACAGAGACCACAAGCGAACTGGTAAGAAGAAGGGAGGAGGGCTAGCTGTGTTTGTGAACAATAGATGATATAACCCTGGTCACATCATGGTTAAAGAAGTAATCTGTAAGCTGGACATTGAACTGTGTGCTGTAGCAATGCGTCCGCGACTGCAAGACGAGAGAGACCAAGACTCTGGCTCTGCTGTATGCTAATGTCAAGGAAGCATATAAATCCACAGCTTTCCAATGGGTCGTTCAGATCATAACCGGGTTCACCTCAATTCGTGGTATAAACCCCTGGTTCAGAGACAGGCAGTGACCACAAGGACAGTGAGGAAGTGGTCACCTGAGGCTGTAGAATCGCTGAGGGGCTGTCTGCAGGCTACACAATGGGGTGTCCTATGTAAACCACATGGTAAGGACACTGATGCAATAACACCATGCATCACTGACTACATCAACGTCTGTGTGGAATCTGTTGTACTCTCCAGGACTGTCCGATGCTTTCCGAACAACAAACCCTGAGTGACAAAGTCTCTGCTGAGCCAGAAGAAAAGAGCATTTATGGCAGGAGATAGGGAGGAAATGAAGATGGTACCAAAAGAGCCACAAAGGAATACAAGTCCAAGTTGGAAAACAAACTTGAGCTGAATAACACTTGTGATGTCTGGAGAGGCCTAAAAGACATCACTGGCTTCAACCAACGCAGCCCTATTCCAGCAGAGGGAAAGCATGAATGGGCAAATGAGTTAAACCAGTTCTTTTTGCGGTTTGACAGTGGTTGCTCTCCTGCTCTATTGTGTCTGTCTCCTACGCAGTTTAACACACCTACACGACTACGCCATGGGCCATCCACAGCCTCACCTTCCTCCACCACAGCCATTCACACGACCGGTTGCACAGACATCCCACTTAATGAAGACGCTTGAAAGGCTGATGCTGGCTCATCTGAGACCTCTGGTCAAAACAGCCCTTGACCCTCTGCAGTTTGCATTCCAGGATGGCATTGGAGTGGATGATGCAGTTATCTACCTGCTGGACAGAAAATACTCTCACCTGGACACATCAGCCAGCATTGTCAGGATCACGTTCTTCGATTTCTCCAGTGCATTTAACGCCATACAGCCTGTGCTGTTAGGGGAGAAACCAAGGCTGATGCAGGCAGATGAATCCATCATCTCATGGACAACAGACTATCTGACTGGACGACCTCAATATGTGTGAGTGCAGGGCTGTGTCTCAGACATGGCTGTGTGCAGTGTTGGGGCACCCTAGGGGACTGTGTTAGCTCCATTCATGTTCAACCTTTAGGTACAACACACAGTCATGTCATCTACAGAATTCTCGGCCATTGTGGGGTGCTTGAGGAATGGATAGGAGGAGGAATACAGGAAGCTGGTGAAGGACTTTGTTGACTGGTATAAGCTGAACCAGCTGCAGCTAAACATCAGTAAGACTAAGGAGATGGTGCTGGACTTTAGGAAGTCCAAACCTGCCTTGTCACCAGTCATTATTGATGGAGTTGATGTGGAGGTATTTGGGACCTAGAAATATCTGGGTGTGCACTTGGACAACAAGCTGGACTGGAGCTGTAACACTCTCATGGTGTACAAGAGAGGCCAAAGCCATCTCTACTTCCTAAGGAGGCTGAGGTCTTTTGGTGTGTGTCTCCTATGGACATTCTACCATTCTTCTCTATTCTATGCTGTTGTGTGCTGGGGCAGCAGCATTAACAAAAGTGCTCTGAACAAAGTAAATAAACTTATTAGGAAGGCTGGCTGTGTTGTAGGAGTCAAGCTGGACTCATTGGAGTTTGTGGCAGAACAGAAGATGCTCAAAAATGTATACTACACTGGATGAACGGAGAAGCACATTCAGTGGCCGTCTGTTACAGCTGCGCTGTGTTAAAGAGCTTTGTGTGAGATCTTATCCACTGCTATAAGGCTCTACAACGAGTGTCCTTACTGCAGAGTTGGTGCTGATCTCCTGCTATCACTGTATCTCCTCTCTGATTAATACAGACAGTGCAATATATCACAACTATTACTGTAATGACACTTTCACTATGCACTTTACACTGTAATACTGAAGAAACTTAGTTAGTTACGTCTATAATATGTGCTTTTAGTTTACCTCATACCACTCAGTGCCTGTGGCTGTAAATACAACAAATCTGTCTCATATGTGTAATTATGTCTTGCTACTTTGTTTCTCTCTCTCTCTCTCTCTCTCTCTCTCTCTCTCTCTCTCTCTATCTATCTATCTATCTATCTTTTGTAATCGTGTACATCAAAACTGTAGTTTTAGATTTCGTCCACTGGGAGGTGCCACAAATAAGTTTTTGATTCGGTGAACTTCATTCTTAGAACAGCAGTAATTAACTCACAAAGTAAATATTGGATTGGGAAAAGAAGAAAGAGAGGAAGATAGATGGGACTTAATTACACGAACAAAGGGACAAAAATCAACTAGAAAGTCTGTTCAGAGTAACACTAATCTCAAATCACAGACCAATAATCTGCCCTCTCACGGCTGAAGTATTTACTTTTCATAACCTACTGAGCATAATGGGATGAAAAATGGGGAATTAATGGTACGCAGAGGCTTAATATGTACCAGCCTAGCTGTGAACAAGCTGACTATTGAATTACACCAGCGATAACACATGCTGGAATTCCTGTATGCAGATGTCTTTCATAACGTTAGAATAATGATGAGGAGCGCAGTTTAAATTATACAGCATTGACTCAGTAATATGATAATCAATACAGCACTATCAACATGAAGAAGTGTGCACATGTGCATGTACTGCTAATGTATTTTGCATCACTGTAATGTATTTTTATTAAGCAGGGCCAGACATCACCTATGATCATGACTACTTGCAGAGATAAAGCGGATTGATTAACTTCAAACGAGCTCAGAATTAAACCGAGCAATCAAAGAAATTTAGGCCAGGAGCAGTTGATTTTCATCACACTGACTGTGAGAGGAAGACACTGAACCATGTCCATTTACATTTCTGTGACTATGCAGAAATTTCTGAACAATCAATGGCATTCCCCTTTGTGTTTCACTGTATCTGGATACACTTTTCATTTTACTTTGCCCTCCTGTTACAATATCAATTGAAAGGCTTCGCTTGGACGTGTTAATTGGACTTGAGTAAAAGAAGGCCCTTGGTTTGGGGACTCCTCTCACCTGCTAGGCTGCACTTATTGATGATGATGCGATCGTAATCTGATCACAGTGTTAAGCAAGTGAAATCCGAATGTGATCCGATCACTGAAATGTTGAAAAGTATAAGCCTGCCTTGCAGGGCAAGACGTGATGTCATAACAAGATTGCATGCCTGGAGACAACTTGTTATAGAGCAAACATTTTGATATTTTATTATTTGAGTGAACAAAATCAACTAATACTCAACTAATTACCCCTTGAAAAGGCCAGCACAGGCCCAAAGATTTATTACACATTTCTATGACCTACGAATAGCTCAAAGAGTTTGCATTAAAATCCCTGTAGTTACTGAATAATACTCTGTAGTGTATGTAATCATTTTAAGGGGTTAACTGGCTTAAATGTGGCCTGTAAATGTGACGAGTTATAATAAAATGTTAGGCAACTGAGGTTCTGTTCACCAGGAGTTAAACAACCACCATGGAAAAAACGTAGCGCTTTGTTTAAGCCCATCATTTTGAGATACTGTAAGTAATAAGAACTAGCTAAAAGTATGTGACATAACAGGAGAAAAGGTAGAATCATGTGGGAACTTTGTTGTTCTCAATTTTCTCCCCAATTTAGACGTATCCAATTCAACCCACTTGTTAGGACCCCCCAGTCACAGGATATCACCAGCGCTAGGAGAGCGAAAGCAAACACAAGCCTCCTCCGAGTCCTGTGAAGAACCACTGCATCATTTCATACGGCCGTTAATGCAAAGTAACTGGACAGCTGAACGCGCTTGAAGGAGAACACTTACCGTCAGATCTATTACATCAACTGACAGTATGCAATGTCGTGATATGACGAGCTGTCAAATGTTTGATAATTCAATTGATGTAGCTGCTAAACACTTAACTAACAGAAACTGGTAGTGCTTATAGTATTCCAGTGACTAACGTTAGTAATACAACATAATGCTCTTTAGTGAATCACATACAGTACATCAGGAATGACTTAACTAAATCAGACTTGCTTATGTTGTATGTGGTGATCAGGCCTTAAATGTAAAGGAAATGCTCCTAGATTATATTCTTTTTTAACTTTTAGCCATAATTGCTATTTTTTCCTTTCCTCACACAGATAGCACACTATAAGGGAACTGCTGTACTCTACAGGTTATGTTGTTAATGCATTTTAAGTTGGATGCTGCTTTGAACATGTAAACTAAAAATCAACAATGGAAATATTTGCCAATTATTTTTTTTTATGGTCAACATTAATAATGTGGTCTACATTTATACTGTTGAATAACTGTTTCAGCCCGCATTGTTAAACTTTCGGTGGTGGATTGAGGTGGAATCTGTTGCTAACAAAGCTAACTTAAACTCATCCCCTAGTCACCCTTCTCTAGTCAGGGTCATTTTAACACCAGCAAGCAAAACAAGCTAGTTAGTGAAACACTATCTTTAGCTAACTAAACCCTTTCAAGCAGTGATGTTTATGTTTATTACATGTAATATGTTCTCCACAACTGGAGTTTTCTGGAGGACTTTTCAGCCACGCTAACTTGCATTACATACATACATACATATAGGCTTGATATCCATCGCCCCCTGTCCTTGAGCTCCTCCCTCATGAGACGTAGGATTGGATATAAACATTTCACACTTAAGTTTTTCCCACCCTAATAAGTCTACATTCCCCTCACATGCAGCCCAAATTCTCATTACTGTTCCCAGGTGTTCTCATAATAAGATCACCCATGAGACTAAGTGAAAACAGCCTCTATAAGTAAGACAGATATGGATTTGGTCTGATATGGTCAGTGTGTGTGGACTGAAGAATAAAGGCATGTTAGCAGTGTGAACATGTGCATTCTGTGAGCACTGTCTTCTGACCCGAGAGCTCGTGTCTGGTGTTGAAACTCTCTGTCCTCTCCACAGCAGTCACACGCCGCGCCACGCAGATCATACACGACTGCAGGTCTGAGAACACAAACACGGACACTCAGATTACAGAACTCCTCCACATCCCTAAAAATCTCACTCACAAAACACATTCAGTTGGGTGTGCCTAAACATTTGACTGGCACTGTACAAATAATTATCAACTCTTCATGGCACTTAATTTTATTTTTGTGCAATCAATTTTTTTATTATGTTTTCATGGCACTTTATTATAATCAATTGTTGCAGCTGGTGGGGAATTCAATTTCACATATTGATTCCTAATTTCACTCTTTATTATGTGAGCCTTCTTTACTCAGTGGGAGGCTTATAGGATTAAAGTGAAGCCATCCACAGAAACCTCGCATAGCAGCCACTTCATTGAGGCTCACTTTACAAGCTTTACCGTTTAATTCCAGTATTTCTTGCTCAGATGGTTCACGTGTGTGTGTGCAAGCAAGTGCCTCATATCTGTCATTACATCTGTTTGTGCGTTGAATAACCCTGCACACATTTTATCATCAAATTAAAGCCACTGCTGACCTGCTGCCCATTTTGGATGACGACCACAGTAATATGTGAATGCCCTAAGTGTTCTATTGAGGACAGTCTTACCTTCACCTTCCTCCATCATGGCTTTGGGTTGTGTGAGGGCGAAACACTGCATGGTCTCGTAGCGCGGGCCCCCAGGGGCCTCGTCAGTGGGTCCTGGGCCATGACCAAACTTCACCAGCATCCGGCAGTTAAAAGTGTGGCTCTTCTGCCGAGGAGCTTCACCCCCCCACGACACCCCGTTCACTGAGGGAGGAGGAGAAGGAGGAGAGACCAATTATTCATCAATTATTCATAGTTTAAATGTCAATTGTCTTATTTTTGTACTGTCTTTGGCACACCAGTGTACACAAAAGGCAGTAAAGTCCATACAAATATAATAAAGCAGAATAAAACCAAATAATAATATAGCACAAAAAAGTAAATGACAAAAAATATAGTAAATAACTGACTAGACAGATTGACTGATTGTTCGATAAATAGATATATAAGTAGATACATACACAGATAGATAGAAACACATACTTCATTGATCTCCAGGGGATATTTGGGAGCAATAACAAAAGAAAGTTGTAATTGTATATTATTGTTATTATTTCTCACTCATAGTTTATTGAAACAAGCTAAAATAGACATTTGGTCCATACAATGTTTTGTTTTTGCATTTGTATCACATTTTCTGTTTGTAAATAAAAGAGGAAAGAGGAGATATTTTATGATCATTTGAATTTGACAGAAAGTTACTGTTGGGTGTACAGTCTTGTTGCAGCTTGTTGCTGAAAGAAAAAACCTACTTTATATTTTAACCAAGTTTTTGCTATTTTTAGCATCACAATAAAATTGACTGTCAGTGTGTCATTTTACATAAATGGAGTTTCATTCTAAAATGCTGTATTGAACTTTTTTTTTATTTTAAGAATAACAGCTGATGTAACTGAAAAGGAATTTTTATTCCTCTAATTAAGACAGTAAAAATCATAGCACTGATGTATCAGGCAAGTCCACCCCAAACATCACATAATGAAAAAAATGTCAAAAAGTACTTATAATGCGTTTTCCAATAAATCTCTTCAAATGATTAATTAAATTAAGTGATGTAAAACAAACAATAAAAGAACGCTAAAATAATAACCCTAAATTGTATTATTTATTATTGTATTCAATAGATATGCAAATTTAATTAATTATGCAGCTGTATAATTACTCCTATAATGACATTTAATTATGCAATGTCAACTGATTGTAAAGAAAAATGAGAGTAATGATGTAGCATGTAGAAACAGATTAGAGCTGAGGAGATGAACAGGAAAAGAGAGGAGCCACACTTTACTGGGTGGTCTCACATCACGTCCATGTATCTCTCTGTACGCTACACAGCAGAATTCTCAACCACAATATGTACGAATGCACACCCAAACTGGGCATTAGCACCTAAACATATGCTAAAATATGCAATTTTAGCAGCATTAATGATCCAATGTTACACTTTTCCAGGACTTCACTAATATTTCTATGACATATTTCCAGGTTTTCCAGGATGTGTGGGAAACCTGTCTTGGTGCGACTGTACAGTGTGAAACGTAACTAAACAGTAAGCAGCTGAGAGAGCGGCCCACCTTCTCTAACCTCAATGACATTAAAAGAAAAAAGTGCTGCTCTCTCTTTGCTGCTCCTCTTCGCTGGGCTAATGAAGCATGGTCTGAATGCAGCAAGGGCTGTCGATTTCCGATAGCCTAGCTGCGTGTGGGAGCGCAGGGAGCCATCTGTTTTCATTAGAGCTCAAACACGGATATGTGTGGAGTCACCTTCAGCAGAGCTGCTTCACATGAGTGCAACAGAGCCTCTGCGGCCATTGACACCTAAAGACGTGCTCCAACACTATGTTTAACGTACTAATGTGTCTAATGATGGATGAAAACCAAATAACTAGCTTGGCGAAAAATCTGACACAAATCTTCCCTCATCGATAAAAATGTCCAGATTTCAAGCTTGAACATGACTGTCGTTTTAGCTATGCTAATGTGCTTTTGACTGTTTTTATAGATGACAGAACCAACCTAAGCAAGTGTATCTGAAATCTTTTAACAAATTGATACAGTTTGAGGCGATCAAGTGATAATTTAGACATGCAGTTTGCACTACGCCAAGCAGGTGGCTCCAAGCTTCCTTTACGTGTTAGCTACATCAGCCTTTAACTGAAAGAAACTTCAGACACTAGGGACATTAGGGTTGGGATGCTCACAACACACTGTTAAAGAACACTGGCTTCAATGTTCACCAGCAAAAGATTTTTGTCTGCCTGATTAAATAGTAAGTACAAAATTAGTGACCTTGCGTGTTGACGTTGGTAGTAAGTTTAGGCTCCTGCAGATGATTGGGCTATAAACACCTGTGGGGTGTGTGATGGGACTCATAGATTGAGAAAAGGTGCTAAAGTGCAGTGAACGTCTCATTCAGTGTGTTGAAAATGGGCCACAGAGCAGATGTTAATGACTGGCAAAAAGGAGTGACTGCATCATGTTCCATCTTTTAAAGTTCACAGCATAAACTTTGTCTTCTCTGCAGACCAGTTTCTGCTCCCGCTATAGTGAATGTTGTAAACTTTTGCTATGACGTGATGCACATACGCAAAACGTACTGAAATTTTCCGATTGGGAATGTAATCGGCTACAGGTGCTTACATGGTTATTATTCTTCTATTTCAAAGATTATTTACAGGACTAGCCACCTTGTTCGATCGGATTGAAATAGCATTTCGAATGGCTTCCGAACTAGACTAGTCTGTTTCAGGTGTATATGATATTCTATTCCGACTAATCTATTAGTCGGATTATTAACAGATTATCAAGCTGCATGTAAATGCTGCTACTCTCATTGGTCAGAGGAATCATTTGTGCCAGATATATTGTGCTAACATCATGGTAATGATGAACCAGTAATATACTCAGCAGCAATTGTGGTTGGTGTAGTGTAGTGGTTAACACCTCTGCCTTCTACGCTGTAGACTGGGGTTCAATCCCCCACCTGGGTAAACACCCTACACTATACCAATAAGAGTCCTTGGGCAAGACTCCTAACACTGCCTTCGCCTACTTGTGTAAAATGATCAAATTGTAAGTCGCTCTGGATAAGAGCATCAGCCAAATGCCGTAAATGTAAATGCAATTGTGCACAAATCAGAGGAATGGCCTGTAGGCCTGTAACAACAAACATATATTAAGATATGAGACTATTTGCGAGTCTAAGGTCAAAATTTGATTAAATCTTCGATGTGCTAGCGATGTTTGCCATTGAGCCCTAGACTTGCTACTGTTATGAGTCTTAAAACATGAAAATAAAGATGAAATATGAACAAGAAATGAAATAATAATGACTTTTGGGCAATTTCTACAGATAATTCAATAACTACTACGGAACTGTAAGAAACACTCTAAGTGTGGACACAGGGTCCCTTAAGGAATAAAGTCTTGATTCTACACAGCTCTATTTAGAGAGAAAAGATAGATGAAATGTCTAAAATAGAATTTATAAATCTCTTCCCAAAAACGCCCAGCTCTGTGAACCCACTAATAGTTGCATTAATATTGTTACATCCTTAACGGCCTGCATTAGGGTGCCTACCCACTAGACTACACAAGAATGGAGAAGTGAACGCAAATGGATGGAGGGTGCTGTTTCTACACTTTTTCTTAACGTGCCCTTGCCCACTCTGATACTCAAGTGTCCAGTCATGGCCAAAGGGCAAGAGGAGCCAATGAGGAGATGATTTATTGAAACAGGAGGCACCTCAGCTAGGTTAGCCTCAGTGAGCTAATCAGCTAGCCATGCAAACTTTGCAGTTCAAAAGTTTGAACGTAACGTCCATAAAATATGTGAGTTACTGCTTTGTCTGGTTTATACTTAGTGTAGTGCCATTCTTTTTGTTGTTGTTAGCCATGTAGCCTTTAGTATGCTAACCATCCACTGGATATGAAGTATTAATACTTTTTTCAATTAAAAAAAAATGTTATATTATGTAGAGAATCTTTTGCCCATGACTGTATATGGATCATGTGGTCTAAGGGATGAACAGTACATTTTGAAAACTTGAACAGCGTTTACACACCACATGAAACTCCTATACTTCAACCAGGCCAAATGTGTGTGTGGATCTAACCATTGTTCCTGGGCAGGTTCTTGTGGAACTCTTCGCGGTCCTCCTCGTGGAGGATGTTGTAGACGCTGGTGTTGATGAGTTCCTCCTGTTTGTACTGCAGGTACTGAGTGACGTTATCCGACACAAAGACGATGCTTCCCTCCCTGTTCACCACAAACAGGAAGCCATCCAGGGCCTACAGAGAGAAAAGAAAGGAGCACTCAGCAGGGGTATAATCTCTCACCTCGCATCGATTGGCTTTGATTACAGTTCTTCAGGGAATGCATCTTGAATGGGATATAATTGATTCTAACATTCCAGCAATGCAGTTTAATCACTACCCTCAAATCCAGATCCATAACTCTTAGTTACCTGGCTCAGGTGTGTGAGTAATGGACTGAACATATTAGATCTAAAGTCATATCCAAGGAATGTGTAGCAACAAACTCTCTGCAGTCAGCAATAGCCGTGTTTGGCAACAACCTTCATGTCTTGGGCTGACTCCTGTTGGAAACCTCACTCTCTCAATCAGTTAGACCAAGAGCGAAACTATTAAAAAAGGAATTCAGCTCATTTTTCTAAGATTTGCAGGATTATAAATGGTTAATATTTTAACAGACTCTCTCAGAGTGATTTAATATGAAATGCTCTGTTTTAGAGAAACTTACAGTCAGAACTGTTCACAGTGGTGGTGATAGGAACTAGACGTCTGAACAGGTTAATGTCTCTAAAAACTCCCTCACAGAGAGTTATAACACAGGATGGTTCCAAAAACTACACCTGATGTCTGAGACATTGTTTTACAAGTTTTGAGATAGTAATAAAGAAAACGTATCCTTTCAGATGTATGACTATTCTACCATCGTATATGACTCAGAGGTCACATGTAAATGTCTATATTTGTGTTATAGACGTGGTGACCCCAGGGTTCCCATCATCACCACTGTAAAGAAACCTGAGTCTGTACGTTTCTCTGCAATAACCCATTTCACATCAAGCCAACATTAACATGGTTTTCAGTTTGATGTGAACTAAATATTAGTAACACAGCTAGCTAACATTAAATGCATTTACATGCACTTTGTACTCCGACTCAATGGGGAAACTCTGGGTCTACATGAGTCAGGCAGTGATTGCATCTCTGCTTTGCAGCCAGCCAATAAACTCACAGAAGAAGATGTGACGTAAACGTAAAGCAAAACTCAAAAGTCATACCGCAGCTTTTTTTTTTTCAAACATGGAGCCACTTCACCTGAAACTATGAGCATACATCATCTAGAAGATGAAGAATATTTAAACCCTTCATTTTGTCAAGTATGCATTTGATTTCAGTGTCACGGTGTTTCCACCTTCCAGGCACTATGTTAAACAATGCTTGCTTATTTCTGGTACCACTGTCTATTTTGAAAAATGTGAATGAAATCAGAGTAAGAGTTTAAATGCACTGAGAAATCTGATTACTGAGCTAGAATCCAGCTCTCTGGATCTATCATATTTCTTAATTGCATTTCTAGACCTTATTCTGATCTAAGAAATCAGAGAGTGCTGTTTACATGACCATTTGAATAATCAGATAACTGCTTCAGATTAGTAACTTCAGATTAGTAAGTTCAGATAACTAATCAGATAAGTAAGTGCACATAAACACATTCACTAACATAGCACATATCACTGTACACAACAATAATTCTAAAAATTCTTGTTATAATTCTACCATCCTAGCTTGTGTTCTCATGCATGTTCATGTTACAGTGCTTGATGACTCCTCACCTGAAAGAGTTAAGAATACTGTTTCTCGGTAATGTTAACTTAAACTGCATATGTCAAAAGAGACATTATAAAAGAGACATTTCACTGACTAAAAAATGAATAAGATAGCTCATAATGCTCCACCTTGCTGCTGTCCTCTGGAAATTCCCATCACTCAATAAAACAAGCCTATAGCCTTGTTGATAAAGGTCTAACTGAGCTCAAATAAACAAAGATTTCTCAGCACTGCCCTCTAAAAGGTGCCGCTGCACCTGTACAAAGTTTATTTTCATTGTTTATGCAAGATCCATGATGTTCCTCAATAAGTGCTGCTTTGTTTTACAAATATTTTGGTCTTATATTGGAAGGGGGTTCACTTTTTCAAAACTGGAAATGACATGGCATCCCTATACACCAAAAAACATCAGTAATTCCTGACTGACCACATTGGAAAAGCTAACCGGCCTCTTCTCTAATCTCATATAAAGTCTGGTAGCTCCTCCTCATCACCAGCCTTTACAATCAGATGCAAAAATTCTGACTGTTGCTCACCTGCAGTAAAAGTGGCCCCAGATGATCTTTGTCAATGACCCCCTGACCGGTGGAGGATACGTCAGCTTTCTGGACATCATCATCGTTGGATGAGGCTTTACCTGTTTGGTTAAACAAAAAACAAAAACACAAACACACAGTCGTTCAGGACATATGTTTTCCCCTTTAGGAGCTGTATTAAAGGAAGAGTCCAACAAAATTAAAAAAAATTTGAAATACTCGGAATTGCCCTTAACCCAGATGTAGCTGACCAGCCAAGACATGTTTGGTGTCTGATGTTTGCTTCTTTAGTTTTGCACTGGTCCTGTTAATGTGATGTAACTAACAAGTAATGTGGAGTGAAGTAATACCCCACCAAATAAATTACATGCTAGAAAAATCACACACTTACCTCAATCATACTGTCACCTATAAACATGGACAAAATTTGAGCTTCAGGGTGGCATCTATTACTATTTTCAGTTATGCTGTAAGTGCTTATATGCATATTTACAGCTTTATATAGTGTAAAGAGTGAAACCAAACTATTTCAATACAAGCCTTCATTTCATTACAGTACTGAGCAAAGTTTTACTAAAGAGCCCATATAATACATTTTTTTGTCTTTTAATTTGTCCCGAGGTTCACCTATAACAATTGTGTGGTTTTGAGTACTGAAACAACCCAGAATTTCCTTTTACACAATCATTTTCCAACCTCTCTTGATCTCTCAGAATGAAGCAGTTATCATTACTAATTAAGACTGATGTATGTAAATGAGCTCTGTTCTGACTGGCTGCCCTGCATTGTGTCTTATTCAGAAAGCAATCCGGGCTGAATCACTCTTTCTACTTCAGCGTGTACAGGTGGGACTAAACTGCTGTAGGCCGAATAAGTGCATGTATGTAAATGTGACTGATTTTGTGACATCGCAAAAATAATTAATAAAAAAAAGCCTGTTTTGCAGCTTAGTTTCCATATATTCACCGCATAGTCTGTGGACTGAACGATGCATTTTGGAACTTAAATAATGTTTGCACACTGCATTAATTCTCTTTTATTCCAAAAATCTAGGAACATTTTCCACCACATGGGCTCTTTAGAATAAGGGACTAATAGTAATATTAATTTCTTAACAACCAGATTCGGAAAGACACACAAAACATTTACTTTACCATGCTAGCTCTCTCTCTCTCTTTGTCATGTAATTCTTACTCTTTCATTTAACTGGAATGACTGTGGCATTCCAGCAGAAAGAATTACAATGATAATGACACAGCAACAACAACAATAACAATAATAATAACAGAACTAAGCAACAAGACCTACATTTACTTTTTACATACATATGCTGGTTATTCTTTCACCATCATTTCCTTTATTTAATTGATTTGCCTCTTTGTTATTGTCTGCTGCTGTATGCCCCTCAGGCAGTTTTGTGCTACTGAGCACAACTGGACAAAGCAAGAACTGGACAAAGCAAGAACTGGACAAAGCAAGCAGTCTTTTTCTCACTGTCCAGTTCTCTAGATCAATGGAGATCTGTACCCACTCCTGGCCACCAGGGGGCTGTATGGACCAGTTTTATGCTGCACACATGCTGTGCATTACTATGCTCCCCTCATGAGGAGGGAGTGGAAGAGGGATTGGAGGTGGGCTGGAGGTGCAGGTAACTGCCCGCCTGGAGCTTTGTATTCAGGCAGAGATGGAGAGGAGGAAAAAAAAGAGGAGAAGAGGAGGCATTAAAGCAGAACTGAGCAAATCAGAGTCAGAGTGAAGGGAATGATTCCATTTGATGAGTTCCCTGGAGGTGGATCAACAAAACCTCTACTGAGGAGAGAGAGAGAGAGAGAGAGAGAGAGAGAGAGAGAGAGATAGAGATGGAGGGAGAGAGAGATGGAGTGAGGGAGTGTGGTGCAGACAAAAGGTAGACCTGGGTGGAGGACAGACACACAGTGAAGGAGAACGAGAAACTGAGAGTGAAGTGAATAAAAGAGAGAGACCTGAGAGAGAGAGAAAGAGTGAGAGAAAGACTGGGAGAACGAAAGGAGGTACAGAGAGAAATTAGAGACAGAGAACTAGAGAGAGAAAAAGGAGATAGAAACAGAAAGGAGAGAGAGATGGAGAGAGAAATGACAAAGCACAAGAGAAAGATGAACAGAGAAAAGAGAGGAATGACAGAGAGATAGAGAGATAAAAGAGTGTGAGAGAAACAGGGAAAGATAAACAGAAAAGAGAGAGAGAGGAATGACAGAGATAGATAATAGAGTGTGAGAGAAACAGAAAGAGAGAAGCAGAGAAATGAGAGGGTTGACCGAGAGATAAAAAGAGAAAGACAGAGAGAGAGAGACAAAGACAGAGAGGGGAATGAGAAACAGAGAAAGGAGAAAGAGAGGGATGACAGAGACAGAAAGAAAGGAGAGAAAGAAAAACATTACAGAGTTAAATAACAGGGTGAGAGAGAGAGGGGGGAGACAAATAGAAAAAGGAGAGAGGGATGACAGAGTGAAAGAGAAAGGAGAGAAAGAGAGAGAAATGGCAGAGAGAGCGGGGGGAAGGATGTATGTTGGTCTATCATAAGCAATATTTCCGTATAAAATCATAAAGAATATTTGAAGAAGAGCCACATATAAACAACAACAAAAACAACACACTGAAAAAATGAGGCTGAAAACAAACAGACGAATAAAAAGTCAGCAGCAAGTTTATGATAGAAACGTGATTTGGTAAAAAGGTGGAGAAAGAGATGGAGAGAGATGAAGTGACAGAGTGAAAGGGGAAAAGGGTAAGGGTTGAGAGACAGGGAGAGAGAGAGAGAGAGAGAGAGAGAGAGAGACATTTCATTATTCACTTCCTGTAACTATGGCAACCTGTCTCCACAAAGTCAGACCCAGCTGGACCCTCTCTCTGCCTCTCGAGATGGTTTAGTTTCTCTCCCTCTCTCTCAATCTCCCCCTCCTTTCTCTTTCTCTGATCTCTCTCCCTCACTCTTTCTCTAATCTTCCTTTCTCTCTCTTTCCTTGTCTCTCATTTCTCTCTCTACACTCTTCTATTTGGAGCATAAAGTACTCAAAACCGTAAACAACCCTATAGTGAAATAAAATGATAAGGAAGCTGGCACAAATCTATAGAGATTTTACAGGTGAGGTCAAGCACCAGGAAGTCCACGTTATTAAACAAGAATTTATATTCAGTTTTATGGAAATGTTCAAATTTGGCTGCCAAGCACAGCTGCAAGCGACGGAAGGCTGTTGTCTGTAGTTCAGGAAAATGCATTACACTGTACAAACCCAAATCCAAAGTTCAAAAGGTACGCTGTGTAAAATGTAAATAATTGTGAGCAAATGTAAAAAAAAAACAGAATGCAATGATTTTCAAATCTCTCAGACTCATATTTTATTCACAATAGAACGTCAGATGTTGAAAGTCAGACATTTTCCATTTCATGAAAAACATTAACTTAATAAGAACTTGATGGCAGCAATGCATCTCAAAAAAGTTGGGACGGGGCAACAAAAGGCTGGAAAAGTAAGTGGCACTAATAAAAAAAACTGCTTTGCAACTAACTCACATGACTGGGTATAAAAAGAGCATTTAGAGAAACCGAGTCTCTCAGAAGCAAAGATGGGCAGAGGTTCTTCAATGTACGAAAAACTGTGTCTAAAAATTGTGGTAACAATTTCACAAAAATGTTTCTCAATGTAAAATTGTGATACCCCACCATCTACAGTACAAAATATCCTCAAAAGATTCAGAGAACCTGGAGAAATCCCTGTTTGTAAGGGACAAGGTCAACGGTTAACATTGGATGCTCATGATCTTCGGGTCCTTAGGCGGCACTGCATTGAAAACAGGCTTGATCCTGTACTGGGAATCATTGCATGGGCTCAGGATCACTTCCAGAAATCACTGTCGGTGAACACAGTTTGCTGTGCAATCCACAAATGGAAGTTTAAGCTGTATCATGCAAAGAAGAAGACAGATCAACACGATCCAGAAACGCCACTATCTTCTCTTGTATTGTTTTGTACAATTGTACAAGCCTTGTGTGAAATCGAACCCCTGTGTCAGTTATGAGTGGAACTTACAGTGGCCAAATTTATGTAGAGTAAATTCTAAAGGAATGCCAAGTAGAGTAAGTTTAGTTTTTGTTAAACCTCATTTTATTTAATTTTTAAAGCCACCTTACAAAGTACACAAAAAGTTAACTTGGTAAGAATATGTTTAGCTATATGAAGTTTTCAGAATTAAAAAAAAAAACGATTTCATCTATAGTGGTTTTGGGGGAATTTTTATTTGTCCTTAAGAGGGAAAAATGGTGATTTTTTGGGTATTTTCTGCACATTTAGGCTTGTTCTTTCTGACTTAATTACAACTGGTTTCTGATGTCATGCAAAGCCAAATGACCAGCTGAAAACAAACAACACCAGACTGATAAGTGAAGGCATGACTATCTTCTTTTGTAATTCATTTCACGAGTTTTGCATAAACATCTTTGCAGAATGACTCTTGGTGTGTGCAGATGACCTCAGTAGTCCTAAAGTGACCTATATTGTTTTATAGTTATATATAACTCCACTGTCTCTCTCTCTCTCTCTCTCTCTCTCTCTCTCTCTCTCTTCACTTTTTTTGTTAGTTTTTTTTTTTACCACTTTGCTGGCACTGTTTGAATGTGTCAGCAATATGCAGTGCAGAAGAGCAGCGTCTTCTTCCCACTAGTCCTTATGAGCTTGCCTAAGCACAAATCTGAAGAAATGTTTCAATTCAATCGAACCATGTGGACAGAAAGTACTTTTAAAATTAATTTTATTAAATTTAGACTTATCCAGATTTGATGATTTCAGAAAAATCGAATTCGATTGCTTATTAAAGTATGAAAATAACATGCAATTGAAATAAATCTAATGGGCACTCTTACAGATTTGTCTAACATATAACTACACAAAGGTTCACTCAGACCAATCAAAAGTTTTGTGACATTTTTCTACATTATATTAAATGGTGTTGTTGGACATGAATGCGTCTACCCCCCGACACAAAAAAGTTTTTGGTCAGTTCTTCTATGAATGAGGGAGAGACGATGAGTGCGTTTACATTCACTTAATAATCTGATAACTGCAAGAAAATCAGATTTGGTCAGTAATCCGATCAATATGTTTACAAGCACTTGAGTTTAGATAAAAGGAAAATTCTGGGTCTACATGAGTCAGGCAACACATTTCTGCCGCATTACGCCACTTTACCCAAAAATATGAACCAAGCATGTATCCAAAAGTGTTTTGCTACTTATCAACACCACTAAATTATTTCTGGTACCACCATCTGTTTTCACATATGCACAGAAATCAGAATAAGAGTTTACATGCAATGAGAAATCTGATTACTGAGCTAAAATCCAGCTCTCTATATCAGATTTCATAATCAGATTTCTAGACATTACTTTGATCTATGAAATCAGTATATGCTGTTTACATGACCCTTTGAGTAATCAGATAACTGCAGAAATCTGAATATGATCAGACTACTAAGTGCATGTAATCTCACTCTATAATGGTTTTTCAGCTCCTCACAACTTTCCTGCTTTCCACCCCAGCATGCTCTGATGGATTCTTCCATACAATTTCAAAGGAATCTACGTCTGGAGATTATCTAAAGCATGAAAGCACCTTCAGCTTTAGTTGTATGTTTGGGATCATTATCTTTGTGAAACCTTCTTCCCTTTCTTGGTCAATGAGATTATGACCACCTCGAACATCTCCCAGTACATCACCCCATTCTTGTGTCCTTTGATGACGTGCAGTGCTCCAGTACACTTAAACTTAAAAATTATAGTTCTTCAAGGGTTCTTTTGTTAAGAAAGGGGCAGAACCCTTTGCAAGAGTAAAGGGTTCACTGCATCATGACAGCATTCTTCAGTTTGATGGAAAATGTGCTGTAGATGGTTGTATATAGAACCTTTTTGAAAAGTGTTCTATATAGCACCAAAAGGAGTTATTCTATTGTGACAAGCTTGACATCGTAACAATAGAAGAATCCTTTTTGGTTCTTCTATTTTGTAGAACCATCTACAGCACCTTCTCCATCAATCTGAGGAACTAAACACAATGCAAAAGAAAGTTCATTCATGCAATCATCCAGGGGTTCTTTGAGTGTTTATGATTCTGTATAGAACCATTTTCTTTACTGAAGAACCCTTGAAGAACCATCATTTTTAAGCGTGTACTATTTGCAGGGAAGCAGCCACATATCAGGACACTACCACCTTCATGTTTCACTGTGTTCTTGAGATTGTACATACAACCCTTTTTTCTCTGGACATCGGGAACTAAATTATTGCTTAAGAGTTCTGTTTTTGTTTTGTCTGACCAGTGCACATTGTTCTAAAACCGTCTTAAGGCTCATTTGCAGGTTTTAGAGGTGTTTAGCATGTTGTTTAATAATGTTGTTCTTGAGAACTTTAAGAAGCACCTTCACCTTCACCACGACTGCTACTTCCCAACCAATGGGGACATGTCTTATAATGACACCAGATTTTTTAATTTTAAGTTATTTCTGCAGCATTAGTATCTAGACCTTTCCAGAAAGTTCATAATTAACAGACCAACAGAAATGGTCCAAAATTACCAGGAACAAAAAACTTAAACTGACTTCCATTACAAGATCACAATGCTTTTTTCTTCTCCCGTAATCTTACCATTTAGATACAAGGTTTTGTCGCGACAGTAACAATATGTTTTAATACAGTGTCTTAATACTGTTGAGCCACTGTCAAATTCATATTAAGCACATCCTTTTATGCTTATGAACTTATATTTATAAGTAAAAAGTCAAAGACATCTTGTGTGTGAATGTGAAGAGGGTATATGTACTGCATATAGATTAAATCACAAAAACAAAACCACACATGTGCCTGGTTTTTATACAGTGCTGATTCCTTTCAACTGTGATGCACATCAACTTCAAACGCACAGACTCTCCTACACAGTGCTGAGCCATTACCAGTCTATCACTGCAGTAATGAACACAATTCACTCCTGCACCTGCACACCGTGTGGCCCAGCCCTACGGAGACCCATATGGCACAGAGTGGACGGGAGAAACAGCAAGCGGTCAACACACCAAAAATCCAGTCTTAGCAGCTCGTCAGACACACACTGAAATATCATATAGATCAGAGGTTCTCAGTCTTTTCCACCTTAAGGCCCCCACCTGTTTATCACCGGAAAGCATGAAGGCTGACAAGAAAACAAAACGTTTTTGCTCAAAAATCTTAAACACAGTAATATATCTACTCTTGCAATATGTGATGTGTATCAGTGAACATGGAATATCAATTGAATACTGGTGCAAGTGGACAACTAAAAGGTCCGGTGTTTCTAGAAGCAAAGGGCAAAAAAAAACTGATGAAGCTGCCTTTATGCACTTTGTGAGGCTTGAATTAATGTTGCCAACTCTATGAAAACATTCTAGATTTCTTTTTTATTGTTAAGTCAATTATTTTATCACTAACTTCTATGACAAAACGGCATCACAGGCCCACTACAGACCACTGGCTCCCCTCAGTAACTCGAAGGACCACCAAGGAGTCCTTAAAGGCCCACTTGTGGTCCCCAGCCCAGTGGTTGAGAAACCCTGATATAGGTTTTGTATGGGTATGGTGGTATGGTATTACACAGTAGTATGGAAGTTTTCTTTAATAGTACAAGCAAGTGCCATCTCTCTCTCTCTCTCTCTCTCTCTCTCTCTCTTCCAGATCACCAGAAATAATCCAAGTTTAACTTTAACTGATTTCACATTCAAATATTATCAAATTCATGCTAAACTGTGTGTGATAGAAAATTCATCATCTTGCCAAACCAGTTTGATTGCCAGCACTTGTCCATGCAAACGCTCTGTGATTTGCATTTTCAAACACAGGAGATGCAGAGCTACTCCGGAGTAGCTCAACTGTTTAAAGCACATCTTGTCATCTTTAAAATAAGGTAACAAATTCCTGCTCTAGTTTCTCGCCTTACATTCTGAGTACCTTAATGATAAGTCTAATAGTGATCCACTCTTTGGGTTTTTATACAAAATGCAGATACATTATTTAGATATGTTAGACTGCAAATTAATACTACATTTGCTTCATTTTTATTATGTGTATAATGTAATATTCTAGATTGACACATTTTGCTTTTGCTTGTAATTATATTAAACTGACCAGTTACTTTAATATGTTGCAGTGAAAATCACTTGATCTTTGATGTGTACACAGTAGTATATGCTCTGCAACGCATAGACAGTGTATTTTGTACATGTCTCTGGTGGTGTGCCACTCATAACAAGTGGCAGAAAATAGCATATCACCTGCTTATTCACATCTTTTCTGTCAGTTTTTTGAACAAATGTGGCCCCAATACAGTCAAAACACAGAAGCTGCAGATAGTACAAGTTTTCATATTGCACTGTAAAATACAGTAGGGGGAAATAAGTGTTCAGTTAAGTGTTCATAAGTGACATTTCTATTTTGTTACTTAATATCCTTCCAGTGAATTTATGCACTTGAAATTTACACACAAAGGCTATGTTCACATTACTACGTTGAAGCGGCACAAATCCAATTTTCTGCCCTAATCTGACTCAGATCTAATATTTTTAGATCTGTGTGGACACGCAAATCTGATCTTTTCAAATCTGACCTGAGCCACTTTCATATGTAATCCTATATCGGGTACGTATCTGATTTGTGGCCATGCGACCTTAATGTGAAGGCTCAGATCGGAATTCATGACACATGTGATTTGTTCATGTGACATTACTGAGTAGGATGTGCACATGTGGGTCATTTCAGGATGGGACATTTTATGGCTGATAAGATTAAATTCTCCTCTAATATCTCTCTGTACATCACTCCACTCATGTTTCCTTCAATTATATGTAATGGAAATTGGCCCAATACCAATTAATAATAACCCCTTGCAATAAATAAATATTGACATATAATTGTATGCAAAAAGTGTAAATACTTCGTGAATTTACAAGGAATCTAAATGAAAATAACTTTATATTCACAGAGAACACATGGCACATGCACATTTTATTCTTTTTTATTTGCTGAAATTAGCATTTTGAGGGGGAACTAAAAACAAAATAACAGCACCTTTTTGTATTTTATGTTTTTCTCCATTATGTTCCACCCAGCAAATAAATAGACACCGTGCACTAAAATGTGCAGAAGGGGATGCATTAACTTCCACTTAGAAAACCAAAACTTGTAATCTGACTGTGTTCAAACTTTTGCATATGACTGTATACATACAGTATCGCACAAAAGTGAGTACAAACCTCACATTTCGCAAATATTTTATTATATCTTTTCATGGGATAACACTATAGAAATGAAACCTGGATATAACTTAAAGCAGGCAGTGTACAGCTTGTATAGCAGTATAGATTTACTGTCCTCTGAAAATAACTCAACACACAGCCATTAATGTCTAAATACTTGGCAACACAAGTGAGTACAAATTGTGCTCAAAGTGTCAATATTTTGTGTGACCACCATTATTATCTAGCACTGCCTTAACCCTCTTGGGCAAGGAATTCACCAGAGCTCCACAGGTTGCTACTGAATCCTCTTCCATTCCTCTATGATGACATCACAGAGCTAGCGGATATAAGACACCTTTACATTCAGCAAGGCAGTTGTCATCTTGGGGGTGTGTTTGAGGTCATTATCAAATTGGTGCAGTTTCCGAAGGGAGGGGATCATGTTCTGCTTCAGAACGTCACAGTACATGTTGGAATTCATGTTTCCCTCAACCACAGCTCCCCAGTGTTGGCAGCACTCATGCAGCTCCAGACCATGATGCTACCACCACCAAACTTGACTGTAGACAAGAGACAGTTGTCTTGGTGCTCCTCATCAGGGCGCTGCCACACATGCTGGACACCATCTAAGCCCATGTTTTTCTGGGTCTCGTCAGACCACAGGAAATGGTTCTAGTATTGCATATTCTTGGACTGTTTGTTGTCAGTTCAGCAAACTGTTTCCATGCTTTTTGTGCATCAGCTTCAGAAGAAGCTTCCTTCAGGGACGATGGCCATGCAGACGAAGTTGATGCATTGTGCAGTGTATGGTTGGATCACTGACAGGCTGACCTCCCACTTCTTCAACCTCTGCAGCAATGCTGGCAGCACTCATGTGTCTATTTTTTTAAGCCAACCTCTGGATATGACGCTGAACACTTGGACTCAACCTCTTTGGTCGACCCTGGCGAGGCCTGTTGCGAAACGGGAACACGTCCTGAAAAAATGCTGTATGACCTTGGCCACCGTGCTATAGCTCAGTTTCAGGGTGTTAGCAATCTTCTTATAGCCTAGGCCATCTTTGTGGAGAGCACCAATTCTATTTCTCACATCCTCAAAGAGGTCTTTGCCATGATGTGCCATGATGAATATCCAGTGGCCAGTATGAGCGAATTGTATCCAAAACACCAAATTTAAAAGCCCTGCTGCCAATTCACACCTGGGACTTTGTAACTCTGAGTCACATGACATCAGGGAGGGACAACGACACAGTTAGGCACAATTTGGACATGTTCACTGTGAGGTGTCCTTATTTGTGTTGCCAACTATTTAGACATTAATGGCTGTGTATTGAGTTATTTTCAGAGGACAGTAAATCTATACTGCTATACAAGCTGTACACTGACTACTTTAAGTTATATCCGATTTTCATTTGTTTATTGTTGTCCTATGAAAAGACATAATAAAATATTTGCAGAAATGTGAGGGGTATGAGATACTGTATATAAGCAGTCCCTCATACAACGATCTTCATATAGCCTTTATAAGCCTCTTGTACATCAAAGCTGTTTCCTTATGGCAGCCAATAATTTATTTCATCCATCTTCTTCAGCTGGACCTGCCCACCTCCCCTGAAGCAGCACACAGGAGGTAGTTTGTGATTCAACCACTTAAAAAATGTTCTACTCGCAGTGCAGTGGCATTCCCAAAGAGTCTGATATAATGAAGTGCAAAACTGCAACCAGAGTTTGAGTTTTAGTGCGGTCGAATGAGGCCGTAATGAGGCTGTTTACAACTTTAACACATTTACTCAGTACGCCTGGCTTCATGCCAAAATCACATCTAACGTATTTATGATCTGTACTCCAGCAGGCCTATCTGAATACCCACCAAACTGTGCAGTGTTCAAAAAAATGCTGCTGAGAAGAGTTGATAGAAGCTCCTGCTCAGCAATGCCAAATCATATCCCTTTTTCTTGCCTCAACAAAATCATTCACACAGTCCTGGGCTGCATTCTGGTTAGGTCTCTACAGAAACTCGGAGACATGATAATGGACCCAAGGACAGGGAACTTAAAAGACTAAAATCATTATAATTAAGTCATCATGCTGAAACAGGCTCAAAGAGCCTTAAGATGAATAAAACCACTTTAAAACTATTCAAGGTTTCCACTCTGGGCCTCTGAAAACCACAAACAAGACTTGATCTTATAATATTGAACTATGATTCCAGATAGCATGACAGCACTTTTTCTTTTCTAATACCAAGAGTGAAACCTTCATATCATCCAATTCTGGTACAATATTGTTCCTTTAAATGCCAAAACTTAAAAGAAGCTGTTTTCTATTGCAGAATTTCACTGAAGATGAACATAATCAAATCAGCTCTCCTGTTAATGCACAATGTATTAACAACGTTTAATGTATCACAACCTGCCACTGTAATGACACTCACTGCGCTCTTTAGACTGTAAGTACTGCTGTTAGTCCTAGTTATGTTTATACTCAGTGTTGTAATTACTTCATACCACTTAGTGCAACACCTGCTCTCATATAAATACAACAAATATGTCTTATATATGATGTAAATATGTAAGAGATATACTTTTACACGTCTTAAAATTTACTCTAACTTGTAATGTCTATTTTTTTTATGTCAATTTTCATTCTATTTTTATTTCTGTGTAATATCTATCTATCTATCTATCTATCTATCTATCTATCTATCTATCTATCTGAAAGTCATATCTGCTCAGCACCATCTCTTTTACAGTAAATACTGCTAGACCATTCCTCTAACCATTCTTTTTTTTATCAGCTGGTAGGCTGTGGTTACAGGTCCCTTTTTAACCGATTGCTAGACTCCCCACAGCTGAAATGTAGGCGGTGACATTTTGGGCACCGTTTGTTTGCTGTTTGCTACAACAATTGCAAAAAAGAAACTGGACTAATTCATCAGCAGAGTATTAAAAGAGCAGCTGCCAGAAAGGACCACTATTCCCCCACTAATAATTTATGGTTATAGGGATGGATCACATCCTAGAATGATATAACCTGACATGCTTGCTGCTCAAGTGATGCTTGCCGATTCTTTTTCCCATATTCAGTTCACGATTTCCCTCTCATTCACTGGCAGATTGCTCCCTAACGTGTGTTGGTTTGAGAGTTCATATCCACAACTCTTAGAGCTTCTGTGTTGAAAGAGGCTGCTGCTGAATGGAAATTTGAACAGCAAAATGTTAAAATTCCTTCTTCAACTGACTGGATTTTCACCTCACGCAGTGTTGGATGGAGGTTAATTCTATAACTCCTATATGCTTATTCTGTGTATCAGGATAGGCATTCGGTCCTTATGGTTCTGATCCTTGTAGGTCATCTTAGAATGTTCTGTAGTTTTCTATACATCTCTATCACAGGTACATAACCTTGACACCTGGGGGGGGGGGGGGGGGGGGGGGTTGTGTTTGCTCCTGCTTTTCTGTGGGAGAGGGAACAAACCAGTGATCTGCGAATATCTCTGTATGAAGACTTCTTGAAATAACTATAATCTTCTCAAAAGTGCACAACTTTATTCTCAATTACTTCTGTAATGCCTCCACAAGTGAACAACAGGCAATAGTTTTGGGTATCACTTTAGAATAAGACCACCCTTATAAATGGTTTATGAATAGTTTAAAATGAGCACATTCATGATTATTAATTAGTTGGTACACACCTTATAAATCATTAATAAGCCATTACAACATACATGTTTGCCTAATAGTAAAAGCACATTTCTCTATGCTGTGAAAGCTCAGGTATTGCTGGTAACTGACTGTGTCTTTTTTATTAGCCTGCATTAAACCTGTCAGCTTCATCTCACTCATATTCATCACATAAACCAGCTCACTTTTGCTCTTTTTATTATTGTGCTATAACTGGTTATTTGTGTTTTTTAAGGTGTATGACCTAATCAATAACCATCAACTATAAACAAACTAATTTTAAACCATTCATAAACCCTTTATTCAAAAGTGGTACTCAATTTTGCAAAAGGGGAGCTTTTGAAAATATGTCCCTCTTCAATCAATGGGAAGAAAAGTGAGACCTTTCCTGACTGCATAAGTGGGTGTGCCACCTAACGGCATCCATCTGATTCCTCCCCCATCTCCCGTGGCAACAACAGCAGCCTGCCCAGCGACCAGCTGAACAGATCTGAACCAAACCTTTTTTTTTTTTAAATAAAATCAGCTCATTAGAATGTACTTGGTTTCTTAAGGTTGAGATGCTTGCAACTGCTGCAGCTGAGTTTCAAGTGAGCTGCAGAAAGCTTCACATTTTGCAACTCAAAGTTTAGATTAATGTAAAGTTTCAAAATATTCACAACAGCCTAGCAATCACAAAAATATGCACAATTTTTACTGCAACCAAAGGTTGGGGGGAGAAAACTGGTAACATTTCTAAGAAATGGTTTGCATGCTCTGCTGGTGTGAATGACACTTGTCTATGTTTTCTGCATAAAGGAGGAATATTTGCTCTCACCAACATCACATGAAGCTTTCCATGAAGCAGTTTATGGATGGATGCCCTAACATTTTCCTGTACAATAGCTTGATAACATGCAGAATTCATAGCTCCATCAAATGATGAGAAGCTGTCCTGGACCAATAACAGCAAAACAGCTCCAAACTGTGATACTACCACCACCATGTTTCAAAGCTGCTATGAGATTCAAATGCTGGAATGCAGTGTTTGGTTTTTGCCAAACATAACATTTCTCATTTAAGATTAACAATCTATTTTTCCATTCATTTAACATGTTTGCAGTAGTCATCGAGGCATTCTTTTTTTTTGGTACAGTGTTTGCCTTGTTGTGGATTGTGGACTGACATTACCCAGTGTGCAGAATGCTTTACAATACTCAACTCAAGTGAAATTTAAGTTTAACGTAATTTGCATGTAAACTTCACTGTGCTAAACCAGCCTTGAGCTTGACATATAATAACAGCCTAGCAATCACAAAAATAAGCACATATTTACAGCAATCATCAATGAGTAGGGGGAGCTTGGGAAAATAAATGCTAGCATGTCCTGCTGGTGTGAATGACACTGAGTTTCTGTTGTCAGCATAAAGGGGAATGTCTCCTCTCACCAACACCACATGAAGCATTCTGAGAAGTAGGTTCATGTGGCAGCCATTGCTTCCTGAATTTTCTCAGTAGAAACATCAACAAAGCTAGCATGCTCCCACACTAATTGTAACTCACCTTGCTCTTTAATCTGACGAATCTGGCGCACCGTCTCCTTCAGGATGGCGCACTTGTCAGGTTTGACATTGAAGCTGTCGATGTCACTGAGATTAGCAGAGATGAGCTCAGCTAACTCCTCAATGTACTTACTTTCCTGCTCTCGCCGCCGCTTGTCACACCTGCAGAGGGCCCAAGAGGACATCATGACCATCTCCTATGCACAACCACTGAAATTAGGCCTTTTTAGTGATTTGGAGAGAGCAACTGACCTATCCATTTTCTGGACACAAAAAGCTTTGCAGAACAATGGGAAAAATTCTAATTAACCTAAAGTGAACTACAGTGTGTAACTAACTGTTTTGCCAAAATAAAGTGCCTGTAAAAACATGAGTGGTATTAATTTTATATGTGTGTGTGAAAGGTCACACACTTAGGACAGACCGCATATTGTTTTATACAGTTGTGCATCCAAGCTAATGCTAGCATGGTGGCCCAGGCGATTCCAAACTGCAAAGTTTCTATGAGCTACAAAGACAGAATCTACGTCCATGGCACATCACTTTAAAATAAACTATTTTTGGCAGCATTCTGTAAAGATTGACCAAACTCCCCGTAGTAGCTATGAAAGAATGCATATTTGTGTGGACCATGGACAGGTAAATTTTGCTGATAATCTGTAATATTTGTAATAATACAAATAACCACAAATCTCACACATATATATATATATATATATATATATATATATATATATACAGGGCCAGATTAACACTTCCTGAGGCCCGGGGCTAATTACCAGGATGAGGCCCTTCATATGATGTTCTGACGCATGACCTCACACAAACCCACTGACACATCAGCGTACACAGTACCAATCTATGACAGACTACCGTTTAAAGTGAACTGGTATTATGATTTCAATTCAATTCACTTCAATTCAATTCATTTCAATTCAAGGGTAGCTTTAATATCATTACTGAATCGTTACTGAATAGTTTGCAAAAAAAACAAAACACATTTCCAGTAGATGGGGAGTAAGACAACCATTCTCTTGCCACCTTCTCTCCATTTCTGAGCGAGCGACTGAACAATGTTTTGCTCAGACATCGCTTCTGATTTTTATAGCTCCTTTCAGAAGCCGAAAAATCGGCATCTTTATGTTGACATTGTGTGGGTGCTTCAATTCCCTTTCCGACCCAATAGCTTCGCATCTCCTCATTAACTTCTCCCCAGCATGCAATATCTGTTGATATATCTATTTTCGCCCCTGCCTCAGAATCAACAGGCTCATCTGCTACATTACCCACTGGTTCTTCTCCATCACTTGTTTCCTCAGAGATTGTAGCACTATTGCTAGCAGACTGGCTAGTTGGGCTGGTTAGTTGGCTAGCGGTGGTTGGCTGCTGTCCATCACTGACAGTTGCCTCTTTGCTGGTGGTAGCTGCTACAGCAGGCTGACTACTCCACATGTTGGTTAATTTGGGTGTTTTCTGTAATAATTCTGTCGCTCTTTCCTTTTTTATTGATTGTAATTTTCGTTTTTTTGCTCCGCTCTCGTGTTTCCTTTGGCCCGACATTTTCGCTTGTTTCGTTTTTTTTTTTTCTATTAATTTTTGTCATTTGACATTCAGCGACCGGAGGCCCCCCTAGTGGCGAGGCCCGGGACTGCAGCCCTTTCAGCCCATTCTTTTAATCCGGCCCTGTATATATATAGTTTTGCATTTACTAAACAAAATGATCCAACATTAAATGTTTTTGTTGGCAACAGTATGTGAACATCTGCCTTCAGTAACTGGTGTGATGCCTTTGAGCAGTAATGACTACAACCAAACGATTCCTGTAACTGTTGATCAGCCGTCCACAATAACATGGATATCTCCTGGCCCATTCCTCTTTACAGAACTGCTTCAACTCTGTTCTGCTGGTGAGCTTTCATGCATAAGCGCCACATCTTAGGTTCTGCCTCCACATTTCTATTGCATTAAGGCACTGACTTGGACTGAACCACTACATAATGTAACATTCTTTGCTGACTTAGTGGTGTTTTTAGGATCACAGGTCCTTTGCAGCATCCAACTTCTGTTGTGGTTCAGTTTATGAATGCATGCCCCAACACTCTCCTGTACAATTTCTTAATACAATCCAGAATTATATAGCTCCATCCAATGATGGAAAGCTGTCCTAGTCCAGTAACAGCAAAACAGCTCCAAACCGTGATACTACCACCACCATGTTTCAAAGCTGCGATGAGGTTCCTATACTGCAATGCAGTGTTTGGCTTTTCTAAACATGAATATAAATTGTCTTATTAAAGCCATGAATATCCTCTATGTTTGCCTTATCCAGGCATAGAACATAATTTCAGTAGTCTTCTGGATCATCCAGGTGGCCTTTTGGAAACTTTAAACAGGCAGCAATGTTCCTCCTGAAGAGTAGTGGATTCCTTAATGCTATCATTTCAGTGTAAGAGAGGCCTGCAGATCATTATATGTAACCCTGGGGTTCTTTGTTATTTCCAAGAATATTCTATGCTTTACACTTGTCATGTTGGTTGTCTTGAGAAGGGTAACAATTGTGTTGAATTTTCTCCATTTGTACACTATCTGCCTGACAGTGGAAAATCCCTCAATGGTCCTTAGAAATCCCCCTTGACTGAGACATGGCATGCACTAACAAATGTGAGTGGCAAAGATGAGACAAATCAGCACTTTGTATATAAAATTTAAATTTATATGTGCCTTTTCCATCAAAAGAGTATTTTTGAAGTCAGGGACTGATGTTGGGTGAAAAGGCTTGGCTCACAATGGATGTTCCAACTTTATCCCAAAGGTGAGTAGGGCTAAATCCAGGACCCTGTGCAGGCCACTGGAGTTCCTCCACACCTAACTAATCAAACTATGGAAGGTGACCTTTTATCTGCTACACACTTCAGTGCTCGACAGCACCACTCTGTGGATTTATGTGGTCTATCACTTCATGGCTGAGTTTCTTTTATTCCTAGATGCTTCCATAGCACTTACAGTTGTCTGGGACAGATCTAGCAAAAATGTCAATGTCAAAATGTCATGACTTTTGGCAAAGGTGGCATCCTATCACAGTACCACTTCTAAAGTCACTATGGAGACTGCTTGGCGATATGCTTGATTTTATACACCTGTTAGGAGTGAGCATGGCTGAAACACTTGAACTCAATCAATGTACTGTGTCCACATACTGCTGGTAATACAAGGTGTACATAAATGAACAAACAAATACTTGAAGTAATCTAAACTCCTTAGTAAATTAGGGTGTTTTTGTTCCAGTCTTACCCCAGGCCTGGCGTGTCGCAGGTTGACAGTTTGCGTTTGCGATCGGAACACAACGGCTCCATGGAGTTCTCCCCCACTCCACTCATCTTGTATACATATCAGCACCTGGATGGAAGTATGAAGAATATAAAGCATCAGCCACAGCATTTTCAAAAGGTTAACCAAAAACTGCATTCATACACACTAGTGTATAGTAAGCACCCATGCAAATGATTTACTGTGCACCTATGCTATTTATTTACATAGTGAAATGTCTGTTACATACTTGACACTTCTGTTGACACCAATACCAAGAAGAATTCCTTGAATGTCAGACTCTAATACTGACTTTTACATGAACACTATTCAGAGTTTTGGGCTCTTTTCTAAGTACAGAGAAAGGGATAGCACGCTATAGACAGAGATAAGGTCAAAAAGTATTAGAGCCTTCCTTTAAGGAGAAATTCCAATATCTGTACAGTTCATTTGTTCTGATGTAAACAAAGTTATTCAGAGTGGTTTGATGTGAAATAGTTTTGAATATGTCACCCGATGTCTCAGACCTTTAAGATAAGGTTTTGACCTAAAAGCCTTGTTCTTTAAAATCCATCCAGAGAGGTATGTGCAGGTTGATAGGTTCCTCTACGATGCACCATTTTACATCAAAACACTCTCAATGGCTTTGTTTACATCTCAGTGGTAGAATTCTAAGGAAATTTTGGTGGAATTATCCACTTATTATCAACAGACACAATGCATGACATGACTTCCCTCACAACACATAAGAGAAGACAGGAGTCTGCTGTCCTTTCTACCATCTATACACACACGCTCAGCTTAGTTGGAGCTATTCTTGCTGTTCTTTGTGTGCAAACCCCCCCAAACACACACTGCATGCTGTTCAGCAGACATTCTGACACAGGAGTCTATCATTCCACATTTTCCAGCTGATTAGAGAGCGCGGAGCGAGTGGGGAGGAGCGAGGGGTGTGATTGGTCAGTCCGACTGGACCACAACGCGGCTGATGCAACGGAGAGGTAAACCCTGCTGGGGGAGAAACCGAGAGAGAGAGCGAAAAAAGAGAAAGCAGACAGAGATATGGAGGCACTGTCTCTTACTGTCTCTCTCACTCTCTCTCTCTGTCTGTCTCTTACCTCCCCTATCATTCCTTCTCTTCCTCTCCCCCTTTCCCTGCCTCTCTATCTCTCTCTACTTAATCTTTCTCTTCCTCTATCCTTCTCATGTCACCTCCCAATTTCCCTCTCTATATCTTTCTCTTCCTCTCCCTCTCTGTCTCTCACTCCCTTCTCTTACTTTCTTCTAATTTCTCCTTCTTCCCTTTCTCTATCTTTTTCTTTCTCTTCCTCTCCCCCTCTCTACCTTCACTGATCTCTCTCTCCTGTCTTCTCCATCTTTCTCTTCCTCTCTTTCCCTCAATCTGTCTCTCTGACCTATTTGCTTTCTTTCCCCCTTTCTATCTTCTCTTTCCCTCTCCGTCATTCTCTCTCCCTCTATCACTCCCTCTCTCTAGTCTTCTTCTGTCTCTTTCCCTCTCCCTCTATCATTCCTTCTCTCTAGTCTTTTTCTCCTTCTTTCCCTCTCCCTCTATCATTCCTTCTCTCATTCTCTTGTCTTCTTCTCTTTCCCTCTTTTTTAGCTTGTCTCTCTCTCTTTTAGCATCTCTCTCTTTTGCTCTCTCTAGCTTCTCTCTTTGCCTCTCTCTGGCTATCGTTCTCCCTCCCCCTCTTTCTCCTTCTTTACCTCCTTCTATCCTTCACAATCTACTCCTGCTTTCTATCTCTGTATTTCTCTCTTTCTCTCTCTCTTCTTTCCCCCTTCTCTCCTGCTTACTCACTCTCTTCTCTCTCTCTCTCTCTCTCTCTCGACGACTGGCTACTCTCTGTTTTGTCTTAAAGGAATTCCATAGATATTCCATAGAATGTTCTAGTTCATCTGTATGACACAGATCGGATAAAAACATTCCAGATGGTGTTCTTTTGCAACAATGATATGCAATTTATTAAACATTTCAATGTTATATGTGGCCTGCATTATTTTGACCACTGCTGGATCACATGAATCCGTAGAGTCACTAAAACACCCACAGAAACTCATCAGGAATGCCTGAGGTTGGTCAAGATGCTCTCAGCACACAATGAACAGTCTATTAGACTTGCTTATGTGGTTTCTGACACTGTATCTTATACTGTTATTTATAAACAAGGAAAAGCACAGACCTCAGGATGGCTGCTGATACTGTTTTTTGTCATTCAATGTAGCTTTGGAGCATTTGTCTACACAACAGTGTCAAGAAAACATAAGTTTCCATTATGTTAGTCACATCAGCCTGGCAAGAAAAATGTCTAAGAACAACCATGAGACGTTTGGGCTGAATGGGAGGGAACGAAAAGGCTGCACTCAAAGTGGCGGCTGACTGTACACTCATCAACACTGCATGACGAATGACAGGCCTGCCATTAAAAAGTGTCCTCAAAACGGTCCCCCCAAACTCCAACTAAGTATGTAGATGTGAGTTGCATGTGTGAAGAAAATAAGCATTACCTCTTGCAACAACAATCAATGAAAAAAAAATAATTCCATTAGATAACAACAGGGTTTGCTAGCTAGCCTGTTTTGTTTGTGTTATCACTTGTGCTTAGAGTTGATTTTTTGACAGTAACTGGGGTCAATTGTTGGCCAAAGACTCTGAAAGTTGAAATGCTGCGATGTGGTCAGCTAAATGGACTAAGGAGATATTCCTGAAGCGTGCTACTTATCAATGAAGCTTGGCCATTCTGATGACAGACTGCTTTTGCATAGCATTTCTTTGTTGACTTTTCAGGCTTGGCAAGTGTATCAGAGCAGTAACATTACCCTACTAGCCTAATCCAGTACTTCTACCTATTCCATGCCAACACTGCTCACCAGCCACTGTAAACACAAACTGTGGTCACAGAGCGTTTACGAGATGTCTGCACTTCATCTTCAGCATCTGCAGACACAGCTCACACTACGGACATCTAAGCTCTTTATAAATATTCTTCACACTAGGCCTGCAATAAACTGGGATTCAAAACAACAGCAACAGTATTTTTCATTGAGCATAGAAATATTTAAGGTAAAATTCATAAAATTCATTTAACTTGGTGTATGTATATATATATATATATATATATATATATATATATATATCGCTGTTGTCAGAAGAAAACCTTCATTCCTCCATTTTTGACATTTTCCAGTTTTTGACATAATATGAAAGTATATGTTGCCCTTTGCAATGTGTGTAAATCTCATGATGAATGGCCTAAAAGAAATGACCCAAAATGACTTGGAAAGAATTCTGGTTCCATTGACTTACATTTAAAGTAAAGTAGGTTTTAACCTTCAAGTTACCATTTTGGAGATACGAGCTTTTCTTCCAACAACAGCGATATATATGTATATATATATATATATACACACACACACACACACCCCAATCAGGCATAACATGATTGTTATAAACCTCCTTGTTTCTACGCTCATTGTCCATTTTACCAGCTCCACTTACTATATAGGTGCACTTTGTAGTTCTACAATTACAGACTGTAGTCCATCTGTTTCTCTGATACTTTGTTAGCCCCCTCTTACCCTGTTCTTCAATGGTCAGGACCCCAGAATATCTGGATTCCTATATCACTAATTGCACTCCAGACATTAAAAAACTACTTTCATGATTTCAGGGGTGACTTTTAGAAGGTACATGCCCTTGATTGCAGCTGATTTTGCCTCAATCTAACACCAATAGTTTAACACATTGTCCCCAGACGTGTATTCTTCCTACCAGATCACGCCTAGCCCACAACGCTATGGTGTCTCCTGTTAGACTGCTAGACTTAGAATAGCATGTAAGCTATCTGCCTATACTGCGATATGGGATTTGAGAAGATCTTCTTGTTTTGAAGGCAATGATGAGCTTTGTGTACATTCTGCTTCTCTAACTGTCTGCTGAAGCGTCAGGTTAGCGTTCCCTGAAGTGGTGAAGACAGGTTTCAGCACACTGCAGCCTTCACAAAGCACGCAGGCACGCCGACAGCCAAACGCACTGGTGCACAGCAAGAATCAAGACAATTTCTCTCAATTAGCCGAGCTTTTCATCAACACACCTCACACTCAGCCGTGTACAAAGTGACACCCTTTGTCACATGTTGGGAGTGAATCGCGTTATGTTTCTTTTGGCTTTCAAAAAGCCGCAGAGACCTGATTCTCCCAATTAAAAGACGTGTGGTGCGTGGAGGTTTGGAGCCCAAACCCCTTGACAAAGATGCGTCAGGCTCCAGACGGCGCGTCGGAAATGACATTGGCCCTAATTGAGGAGCACAGCTTTGCGGGTGAACAAACACAAGCGAGCAAAACACTACGAAACTGAAGGAGTGTGACTCGTCTTGCTATTTAGTGAAACGCTCTAGTTGTTGTCTTGATGTGAACGCTCCCTTGCTCTATTTTGTTCACTCGAGGCCTGGCTGATAAATTGCTAAAATCTAAGATTTTTTCAATATCAATAACTCACATTTGAGATATTTTCAATGCATATAGTAAACCTGAACAACTGCTAATATGCAATAGGTGACACAGAGACCATACACGACGTACACACATAAATGGATATTAAAAAAAAAAAAACATTCCCATTGAAAACATTATTATTTTTTTATTACAATTATTACTATTAAAACAGCATTTAGACATGTACATTAATGCTGTTATTGGTCAGAAACAGTGATTGTAACAGTAACACCAACACTGTTACTAACACTAACTAACACTGTAACTAACACTAACACTTCATAGTCAGCAACCGATTGTAACACTGTCACTAGGCAGTAACAGTGACTGTATCAGGAAAACTGTAACACTCTTATTAATCAGTAAAAGTGACTTTAACAGTAACACTGTCACTACTAAGTAACTGATTGTAACAGTAAAACTAACACTGTAACAAGTCAGTAACAGTGACAGTTACACTAACATTAAGCCACATGTCAGTAACTGTAACACTTCTTAGTTACTGATTGTAACAGTAACACTCACTAGTCAGTAACAGTGAGTAACAGTTAGCATGTCACTTGTCAGTAACAGTGACTAACAATAGCACTAACACTTCTTTTAGTCAGCAACTGGTTGTAACAGTAACACTGTTACACTGTCACTAGTCAGCAATAGTGACTGTAACAGTAACACTGATGCACTGTCACTAGTCAGTAACAGTGACAGCAACAGTAACAGTAATTAGTCAGTAAATGACAGGCCTCTAACAGTAGTCATGGATTATCATTGGTGATTTAAATACTTGTAGTCTAACATCTTGAATTTTCTTTCTGTTTTTATTTTCACTACTGTATATACATTTTCAATTGTTTTATTCAAACTATTAGTTATTGTTTTGCTCTTGTTATTATGTCAACAGAGGATGGGTTCCCCTTTTTGAGTCATGGTTCCTCTCAAGGTCTCTTCCTCTTGCTCTTAGGGAGTCTTCCTTGCCACTGTGACCAGTGGCTAGCTCATCTGGGGTTTGGAACTGGATTTTCTTTAAAGCTGCTTTGTAAAAACACCTGTGGTAAAAAGCCCTACATAAATGAATCTCGAATGAAATTTAAGTATTAATGTGGTCCCTTGAAAAAAGGGGAATGTGGTGATGAGGCCACAATGAAGTAGATCAGCGTTTTTTTTACAAGGACAAATTACGTCACAATATTCATTTTGAAGTAAAATATGTATTTTTCTCAACCAAACTGTGTAGTGCAATTAGAGTTAAGACCTAGAGTTAATTCTAGTTAGAATCAAGACCTTTTACCGCAAAAACTGAATTATATCTTGACCTCAGAATTGCAAACAATACTGAGTATGATGTTCATGAGGGTGGCGATTCAACTGCATTAATTTTGGAATGTTTTCATCAATTACAATCAATTATAATATATTCAATAAAGTAGGCACTCATTTTCTGACCAATTTAAACTAGTTGAGATGTTTTCAAATTAGGCTATGGGCTAAAATGGGCTACTTTTCCCTTTCATTATGCATTTAGTGTATTTTTAAAAATCTGCTCTATACGAACATATATATCACAATAAATATCACAATAACAATTTTGGCCTAAGATTATATATCACTCAGCCTGAACTCTTTCCCCTAACATTATGCTGAAGAGTCTCTCTGCTTTCAGTCTACAGTTCCTCCTTCTTCTCCTTCTCAACCTCCTCACCAAGACCATGGTCCTGTGACAAAGGTCACTCAGAGGTGACCGTATTCACCAAGGTCAGAGGAGATACAGACGGGGGAGAATCTTCTCCAGCCTTCCTTAACATGAAGAAAAGAGGAGGACTCTAATTGCACAGTGGAGGAGACCGTGTAGGAGAATGGCTTATTATTTGCCGACTGAATGCCTCAGGGAAATGGGTCACCACTCCAGTCTAGTCAGTACGAGCATTTTTTTTCTTTGCAGGCAGAGCAGGAGTGTTCCCTGCTGAACAAGCCTGACCGACCTGCTAGTAGTAGAGCAGGTGGTTGTGTAGCTAACAAATATTGCAGGACAGTATTACACTAACAAGGGAAGCGTGATTTAGAGCCAACATGTAGGCCATCGATAATATTGGTCAATACTAACCACCCATGGTTTTATTGGTATTGTCAAATCGTCGACAATGATGTCAATAATACTAATCCGAGATGACAATATATGCTGAAATGGTGAAATTAAACACAAATGCCATCCAAGTAACAAAAACATCAATAATAATAAAAGAAAAACATTCACAATATTTGTTACTACTAAGAAAGAAGGGTAGCTCCACCACCAGTGCTGCAATATTTATTTTATTTAACACTGTGTTTCTGCTCTTTATTTAGGTTTGGCAAACGGGACAGGTATACACTGGCAAACTATACCCTGCGTGTTTTGAGCATTTTACATCATTCACATTCAAAATTCAATTGACTGCCAACGTAACTGCATTAGTGAATTGGAGTTGGTGTGGGTTGATGCCAGTCTGCTTCCTTCCTTCCTACCGGCATGTGAACAGTGCCCCCTGTGGAGAATATTCTGAATGCTAAAAGCGAGTGAGTGAGCGAGAGAACAAGAGAGTGAGTTAGAAGCCAACTTTCATTAACTAGGCTAATGGCGCTGTTCAAAGCTGCCGGGTAGAGCAAAAGAAGAAAAAGAGACATTCACTTTACATTCTCTATCAACAGGTTTGATTCTGCTTTTCTGATTTGGTCGGACTTAGTACGGATCGAAAAGCTATAATCTGTAGGTCAGCAACACATTCACACATGGAGCCTGAGTGTATGTATGTAGGTAGAGAAGAGAAGCTTTCGTCTGTTTAGTGATGGAAACTAGGCAAATGAGATGATGTGTCAACTGTCTAATTGTGCCCCTACCCATCGCTATTTGTGGGGAGAGGAGTCGATACCCAATAATCGATGTCTGCAACATCTTTTTGCATTAACTCATTTTCTGTTATATCTGCTAAAACTAGAGACAATTAACATGCTTTGTGGTTATAGAAATACTGTTTTACTGTGGTCATATTATATTGTTTATATTAAGTATTAAGAGACCCTTATTTGTCCCACAACAGGGAAATTTCACCTCCGAAACACCACATACACCACATAGTGAGCACACACTAGGGGGCAGTGAGCACACTTGCCCGGAGCAGTGGGCAGCCCAATCCGCAGCGCCCGGGGAGCAGTTGGGGGTTAGGTGTCTTGCCCAAGGACACCTCAGTCATGTGCTGTCGGCTCTGGGGATCGAACCGGCGACCTTCCGGTCACGAGGCTGGTTCCCTAACCACCAGCCCATGACTGCCCCCATCATATATGTGTTATATATGTGATTCAGTGATTGTTCTACTTTATTTAGGCTATTAATTCACTTGTAAGATTTCTTTACATGGGTGGTTCATCCTGCTCCCACCTACAGTGGGCTGGTTTCCCGCCTGTTGCCAGGCACAACACTGAAAACTAGTCCCGCACCACAAGATATTGTGACAGGTCTCGCAAATCCAGCTGTGCGGACCTCTAGTCGGAAACTTGTAAGCTAACATTGTTCTTGCTATGCTTTGTTAGTTTTTTGTATGGTTAGGTAGTTTTTTTTGCTATAGGTTTGACAAACTGCATACCTATAAATCACTTCTTGGTAAAATAATAAACCACGTGAAGTGGTCTAAAGTCTATCAACACTGCAGCTGTACCATCTTTACTTGTTTTAATAACTTATGTAAAGGTAAAAATCTGGTAAGCCCTCATCGATGTTTGCTGCAGCGTAGACTTATCAGTTTAACAAGCATGACAATGGGTGGGGGAAAATGATCTATTTCACACTCCTACAGAAAGTTCTAAAGCCAAACAACAATTTAGGGCTTATTCATTCAAGACTACTGAAACATAATAAAAGAAAACTCACTGTGAGACAATTATAAGTACATTTGTGCATCTTTTCAGACATTTAAATGAATGACTGAATTTACTGAACTGCTCCTTGATCTTTCTCTCCCTCTGCTCTCTCTCACTCTTTCCTGCATGCCACTCCTAATATCACTCCATCTTTCTGCTGCAGAATAATACAATAATACTCTTGTTTTCCAACACTGGCTTTGCCTTAACCTTCACCTCAACTTAGCCTTCACTCAATTCAAGGCAGAGAGGGGGAAAAAAAAGAGAGAGAATAAGACAAGAGAACTGAGAGCTCGGTATTACCCAACAGCAGCATGACCACCCTGCCTGCACCCACACCAGCACATCTATTTGTGATTATTTAATAGCTCAACATGGTTTGATGACTAAGGTAAGCAATTTGCATGTAGTTTACCGGTGACTATAGTCCTGGATTACTTGTTAGTATTAATAGATTTTCATCAGAACCATATACTGGTATGCCACAAATAAGTGCCGATAACGCAGCATATAAACAGTGTGAACCACACTAACGTTGTCCTGTTTAGCTGAGTGGGTGAGTCAGGGATGTTTCAGTAACATTTTGAATGGAAATGAAAAAGCAGAAGACCCTCCCTCTGTCTAGTCTGCTGCATATGAAGTAGTCCATGGCCAGTCTTTTGGAATTAGCCTTAGCATAGAAGAGCGATTCCAGAGTGATTACTGCAATTTTTTGTTTCTTCTTGTACCAACTCAAATCAGCTGCATCAGACAACGCAGCGGTCAGGGCCTATTTTCCAGATTTCAGCAGTGTCTCATAGTCAGAGGCACACATGTATGTACGGGGCACATGTATGGACAAATGAAGAAATTCAACTAAGATGAAGTTGGATTCTCATTTGAATTTCCTGTTCTACCTTAAATGGTGCAGCAGTTATGTTCAGGTGCCTGTACGGGTGCTGATCCCTTTAAGGTGGAACGGAAAATTAGAAGAAAAAGCTATCCAAATAAGAAGCCACATTCAGTCTAATTCAAGCATTTAGCATCGTTTCTGCCTGGCCTTGGCACTAGCGTTAGAAGGCAATATAGATTTATCTATACATATGTAAACGGACATTCTAGCACAATATGTCACTGTTAATTTACAAAAACAGGATTACTAAAGCATCTAAAATGTTTTTATTTGGAAAAAATTGCTCGAGTGTAAATTTTAAGAAGGAAACAAACAGCTTGGCTGATGGACTATATTTGGGAGAAAAAACAAAAATCTACATTGTTTAATTTTTAAGTTAAAAATTTTAAGGCAACCTTTTTAAGACCCTGAATCACTTTTTCAAGTTTAGACATACACTCAGCACTCACCTCTTCAGCAATGTTTAAACAAAGAGCTCTCGCTTCACTCAGCTTCACATCCTGAAAAAGAGGAGAAAAAGAAGGACATTGGCTCAGTACTGAGAGAAGAACAGAACTGAGAGAAGAACTTCTGTGGAATCTAAGACGAACTAAGACACAAATGCAATCAACCCACTTCATGTCCGCTATCATCAATATCAAACATGTGACCTCAATTTCAGTATCCCTTAAATGACAAGCAGTGGGATGGACATGCATGAGCGTGATGGAGGAAGTGCATTGATTTTATATGTTGGGGGTTGGACAACTGCATGCAGTGCTGAGTGGGATACAGTACAAAAGTATGCATCACAGTACTTTGATTAATTTGTCCAATAACAAAGTAGTGTAACACCTCTTGTATTTACCTTAGTCACTGACTTGATTACAATTACAGTACTTGCTTTACTCACAGGTCTAAGCGAATGACATTTAAAACTAGAGACGAAAGAATCGATCAGCAGTATCAGTATCAGCCGATTTTCAGGCCAAACATGCGATCGGCAATCAGCAATTCTCTCACTTCACTATCCTGAGAGCTGATCAGTGACCTAAAACATACAAGCCATGTTTTGCTCCAGGTGCCAGAATGTAACTGCTGCACCATTTAAGATGGAAAGAGAAAGGAAATAGGAGGCCAACAGTGTGTGAGTGTGGTGAATGTGAGCCTCGCTGGAGGCTTCTATGCTTTCATATTTATGAGTGCAGCACGAGCAGGGCATCATCAGGGGCGTTAAAGTTGATTGACTGATTTGCACACTGTGACGTGTCATCATACTGTGGTATGAAGACTAGTCATCCACGCCAACAGCACAGTTGAACCGGAGTGGGGTCCAGAGGCAGAACTGACCATGATAAAGAGGTTAATGAACAAAAAAGTCTCAGGGTGTTGTTACTTTTTAACAAAACAACATTTGCAGTGTGTCCTGAATATTAGTCAAGAACTTTATTTGTTCTAAAAATGTGTTCAAGTATTGTGATATTTTTGCAATATTGCACAGTCACAATACAGACTCACACACACACACACACACACACACACACACACACACACACACACACACACACACAGGAGTGTGAGCAGCTGGCTGTGAGCAGAGGGAAAGGTACAGCGTGTCTGAGGAGAAAATGAGCATGAATGATTTAGGATTTGAGGAGGAGGAGGAGGAGGACGGCTCTCATGACTAATGATGTTTATGTGTGAGAGATCCATTAGGCAGCTGTTTACAAGCATGAAGAGTCACTGTCAGAAAGAGAGCGACAGACAGAAGGAGAAAAAAGAAAAAGCAAGAAAAAAGCCAATAAAAGGGTAGAGCAATAGAGAGAGAGGAGAGATAGAGCGGAAAGAAAGAGAAGGGAAAAAGAGAGTGATGGAGAAGAGTGAGGAAAAGAGGGAGAAAGGAGAATGGAAACGGAAGAGAGAGGTACAGATGAAAATGGAAACAAAGAAAAAGAGGATGAGGAAGAGAGAAAGAGAAAAATGAGAGTGAGAGAAGAGGGGGAAGCAAAAGAGAGATAGAGTGAGCGAGAGAGTGAGAGAGATGGGGAGAGTGAATGAGGAAAAAGAAAAAAAACAAGAGAAACAATAAAGGACAAAATGTGAGAAGAGAGAGATGAGAGAGAAAAAGGTTAGAGAAGGGAAAAGAAGAGTGAGGAGTAAATGAGAAGGAATGAGGGGTAAACGAGAGAAAGGAGATAAGAAGAAAGGAGGAGAAAGAAGAAAGAAAGAGAAAGAAAGGAGAGATAGAGAGAGAAAGAAAGACACGAGAGTGAATGGATAGCGAGGAGAATGAAAGACTGAGTGAGAGAGGAAGAGATGGGGAGAGACAGAGAGAGAGAGAGAGGGAGAGAAAGTTAGATGGAGAGAGAGAGAGAAAAAGCAAGAGAGAGAAAAAGTGAGAGAGGGAAAGAGAGAGAGAGAGAGAGAGAGAGAGAGAGAGAGAGAAAAGAAGGGGGGATTAGCAAATGATATGAAAAGTGCATCTTCCAGCTTATATTCTCTCTCTGTCTTCACCATCTGTTTGGAACCCATTCCAACTTTCTCTCTCTTTTATTTTACCTTTATCCTTCTCTCAACTCAACCCCCCCCCCCCCCCCCATTCTTTTTCTGTACAGTCTCCCCTTACCCCTCTAAATACTCTCTCATTCCTCTAAAGACCCCCTTATTCCCCTAATTTCATATTATTTCATGGTTTCAGAAAAAATAACCACATTTGAATCTGAATTTTAACTACTTAAACTTAAACTACTTAGTTTAACTACTAAATCCAAACAGTGATTCAATATTTTTCCCTTTCTCTACTTGCATACTACACACACACTAACACTTCTGCAGACTGAAATCGCATCATAACACAGGCAACCTCACCAAAATACCCCATACAAACCAGCAACACTCGTCCAATGTGGCAGCTGAGATACTCTGATGGTAGTACAGCCTGAGCAGCTGGCGTTGGTGTATAATAGTGGTAAAGTTTACTGCAACATTACATGCAACATCATTTTAATTGGCAGATATGCAGAAATACTTATATTTTGACTATACTTTAATTCATAGAACCCAGTAACACTTCAGGGATAAAAGTACACAAGGCAGAACATATCATGCCTGGAACATTGTTGCTCACCACATGCAAGTTTTTTAAAAACTCCATTCGCTTATCCTGTAAACAGCTTAGACCCAAAGTTTCTAATATGGGCATGATGCAGGCTGCAGACACATGGGACACTTTATTACATACGTAGCTGTCTGCAAAATTTTGGGCAGTCCTGGACAAATGATATCTTTTGTTGATTTTCTAAGTATAAATAATTGAACACACATCCTCTACAGAGAACACACTTCTACACATTTAAATGCACAACTAATGGTTATTGGCTGATTTTCAGATATATTGTATTTGTTTAGATCAGGGTCCTGGCAAAATCCTTTTGCGGCTCCACAGCAGAATTCAATTTTCTAATTTGCAGTAAAAGAAAGCTCTGCCACTGTTCTAACACAGTTTTAACAATAAGTGGTCTTAAATGCTAGAGTTAATGTAGCCTATATCTGCTAATTCACCTTTTAACAATGAAGATTGCTTGTCAGCACAGCAACACATACAACGCAGACAATGTTCTCAGTAGCTAACGAAAAGGCAAAGAGAAAGATGATGAATGTACCGAGCTGGTTTCCTGATATGTTTAATCTGCAATGAGAAACTGTCAAACGCTAAAAAGCAGCGAGGCTAAAGTTACTTTCTCAATTTCCAGCTTCTTGTTTGAATTGTCCCGTCCCACCTTAAATGGTGTAGCAGTTACATTCTGGCACCTCAAGCACCATTTAAGGTGGAACGGGAAAATTCAAACAAGAAGCTGATGAATGAGAAGCGACTTCAGCCTCATAAAAAGTCTAATGTGGACAGACATTTCACAAGAAACTGTTATTCTTATGGGGAAAAGTTTCCTGCTAGAGATGAGAGAAAAGCAGCTATAGCTGAGCTAAAGCTTAAAGCAGAGCAAAGCAAGTCTGCGTTTTCGTTTATATTATATTTTAAGCCCATACCAGCACATCAGCACATACTGAGACATATTTACAGCCAAGATGGTTAAACGGACACAAAATGTTGTGGCTCCCACTGTGGTTTCATTTTTGTTGAAAGGACAAAATGGCTCTTCTTAACGTTTGGGCTGCTGACCCCTGATTTCGACAATAAAGCACATAGAGGGTGTATGATAATCTCTGTACGTATGCACTTTACTGAGTTTTAAGCTGCTCTGTGAAATTTAAGGGCAGAATCTGTTTTCAGCCTGAGTACCATTGTCTGATAGAAGACAAAGAATAAAGAAAAAAGAGCTGTGTGTTTGTGTTGAAGAAGATCAGTAGCACTTAATCCACACACGACCGGGGCATGCAGCCCACTCAAGAGAAACCAAAAGACAAAAACAAATATGAAGCCCACTCTGAGTCAAAACACATCATCAAACCCCAGAGTCTGAGAGAGAGAGAGAGAGAGAGAGAGAGAGAGAGAGAGAGAGAGAGCAACAGGGGAAAACACACCCACAGTAAAATGACTCATGCTACAAAAATGTCACAGAGCAACAAACAAGGTAAATTAGGACGTACATCTGTTCAGAAATGACTATTACAAGAGAGAGATTTAAAGAAAGAGAAAAGGAGTGGGAGAGAGAAAAAAGAAACAAGAAGTTTACAGAAAGATAAAGAGAGCAAGAAAACAAGAGAGGTGGGCTCACAGAGCTTCATACTAATAACTGTCTGTCTGTCCATCTGGACTTTCTGGTATGGCGGTCTGCTTCTGTTGTTTTGAGTGTGTATAGCCGTGTGTGTGTGTGTGTGTGTGTCTGTGTGTGTGTGTGTGTGTGTCTGCTGTATCAGGTGGCATTAGAGAATCTGTAACCCTTTAAATTTGAATACACCACACCTCTGATTATCACATGACCAACTAGGGGTCCAAGCACTCTTGTTCAATGCATCTTCTTTACTTTTCTATAGAAATACACCAACACTTTGGCCAAAAATGCCACATTTGCCGGTTTCACTTTATTTGGATTGTCCCCTATGGATTATCTCCAGATGATCAAATTATTAACAAACTATACCTCTAAACAGTGGTGGGGTTAGGGATAGGATTTGGAGCAGGGTTAAGGCAAGGACCACAGTGAGGGCTGAGTTTAGGTTTTGCGTTGATGTTAGAGCCAGGTTTAGATGTAAAAGAAAACTGAGCAGATATCATCAATTTAGCAGATATTTAGTTGAATGTAACTTGAAACTAAATTATCTACAGAGCATCTGAAGTTACCCATTTCAGCTTAAAGACCCATACGCCAAACAAAAAACTAAACAAAGAACACAAAAAAACACCAGACTAAATAAGTCTATAATGAAGTATCAAAATCTAAGACTTTCATTTTAATGGCAATTAAAAATAAGAAATATCAATTAAAAACACTGTTCCTGCACTGATCAGCGCAGACGTGTTCAAACAGTTTGAGGAGCAGCAAATGAAAATGACAGCAGCCACGCTGAACTATTTCATAGTTACTCAATAACAGCCAAAACTGATGAGCAACGTTTTTATCTGTATCTGTCAAAATATTGTAGATAATGCAATGATAATTATCCTACTGGCATAATTACTGGAGGGGCAATCTCCCAATGGTTCATGTTGCAAGGTGGCTCATAGGCTCTGATTGTGGCATCACGCAGAGCTCCAGCACCCCACCCCCACCACATGTCCACCACATCCCTCCATCCCTCCAGACAAGGAGAAAGATTAATGCTCTGCTTCGCTCTCTGTGGCAGGCAGAACAGGAGAGAATAATTTGTTTTCTGTTCCTGTCTCTCTCACAGCTACCTCCCCCTTGCTCACTCTCGCTCTGCTGGGAGAAAAAAGGTGGGGGTCCAAGCACCTTCTTCTGTCCCTTTGACCTCATCTTTTCTGTTTCCTTTCGTATGTTCTGCCTCTGTCACAAAAAATAAGACCTACAACAGGAAGTTTTTACCAAAGGGCACATGCAAATAACTCCTATTGTACTCAATCAACAGCAGCACTTTACTGACTGGTGCAGGTGGGCTAGTCTCCACATCTGAGGAACAGAGAATTACATGAGGATCGCTCTATCATAAATGACATGTCCTTTACATCCATCTGCATCCTATTAACAAAGCAATATGCCATGAGAGTCATGCTTTACAGAGACAACATGCGATATAATAGAAAACTCACATGTTCAATAAATAATTTATTTTCCTGTTAATAATCACTAGAATAGTGCAGAAGAAAATGTACTATGACTATGACTGTGCAGTTGCTAAGATGTTCACAGGCAGTTACGATGGTATAAGGGTTTTTGAGTAAGTACATGTACTTTGGCAGCTGTCAGGAAACAGAAAGATTAGGGCTTTAATGGGAGCGAAAACAATGGGACTCAATGGGAGGAACGAGGGATGGAAAAGAATATAACAGAATTTACAACCATTTGTCACTGTGTTTGAACACTGTGAAATTAGACTTCTGCATTTAACCCATCCGTGCAGTCAAACACCCACATACATGCACACTAGTGAACACACTAGGGGGCAGTGAGCACACTTGCCCGGAACAGCGGGGAGCCCTATCCACAGTGCCTGGGGAGCAATTGGGGGTTAGGGGCCTTGCTCAAGGGCACTTCAGTTATAGACTGTCCGTTATAGAACCGGCAACCTTCCGGTCACAGGGCTGGTTTCCTAACCTCCAGCCCACGACTGCCCCCATAAGTGACACAAAGGAGTGTGAGTCAATATGGCTATGCAGCAGAGTTTGAGGACCTGTACTGAGTTAGTACATGCAGTTTGGTTGCTGTCGAGCAAAGAAGTTAGCAGACAAAAAGTAGCAGAAAAGTAATAATACGAAGAAGAATATAAATTGGATAACAATAGTGTTGCATTTTGCAACAACGAATAAATAATGATTCTTCTGCTGAGAAGAGTTGAAGCATGCTATCATTGCTAAGCAACCATGGGCCACTGAATAAAATTAAAAACTTTTAACATATACTGCAGTGAATTCATACTTTTATTTATTGCTATATATAGTAAAAACAAAATAATCCTTCTTTACAGTAGAATAAAGCTCTAATACAGTTTTAACAATAAATGGTCTTCAATTCATCCTTTAACCCTGAAGTTCTGGTACGCAGACTGTTACTCACCATAGCAACTCAGACAAGAATCTCACCCTGGTAGCATCTAATGAAAAGGCCAAAGGTGAGATTTAAGACAAACAATAAAAATTTGGAGACAAAAAATGACTGCATTTATCAACAGTTCAGCTGGTTAGTGATACGTTTAATCTGCAATGACAGTCAAACAATAAAAAGTCAAGAAGCTTAAGTCAGTGTCTTGTTCAAATTTTCCCGTTCCACCTTAAATGGTACCCAAGGTGCCAGAATGTAAACACCATTTAAAATGGAACAGGAAAATTCGAACAAGAAGCTGGCGAATGAGAAGCTGATTTCAGCCTTGAACAGGAGACATTTTACAAGAAACATTTTTGTATTTTTGCGGAAAAGTTTCCTGCCAGAGATGCAAGAAAAGCAGCTACAGCTGAGCTAAAGCTTAAAGCAGAGCAAAGTAATTCTGTGTTTTTGTTTATATTTTAGCCTGTACTAGTACATTAGCACATGCTGAGACATTTTTTACAGCCAAGATGGTAAAATGAATATAAAACGTTATGGTTTGATTTTTGATGAAAGGACAAAATGGCTGTTCCTAATTTTTAGGTTGTGACCCCTGCTGTACGGACAAAGCCTACAATTTGTGCACTCACACTGTACAAAAATGCTCAGTCCGACTGGCATGTTATAACACAGGTGCTCACACTGAACAGTAAACAAGGTTGCTAAAGGATAATTTCCAGTAAACGTGTTTCATTCAAAATAACACAATGTCAAATGTCGAACAACAAACCCACAGTACTTCACTAACTTGTGCCACACTGTGCACTGAAACTGAAACTAGGCAGTGTACAATATGGTCTCTCTTGAGCCGCTTTCACAAAGGCAGTTTAAAAAAAAATTACTTTGAACTTCACAATTCTATTCAGTCAAGTAGAGTAACGTCGGTACATCAAACTTTGGTTCAACAAATGTTGACTTTTTTGGCCCCTTTTTGTTAGCCTGTGTGTGTCCACCTGTGTAAAGGAAGTGGTTTTGATTGTGATTGTTTCAGAACAATCACGTAGTATATTCCCACTCAAGGCAGTGAAACTGACTGCTGCTGTGATAGCAGCACTAGGCTGTGCAAGCAGACCCTCGTTCACTTGAGACATTTGTTCTTTAGTGCAGAAGCGCACACTAGACTTGCAGTGGTGCTTGAACGTTTGTGGACCTTTAAGAATTTTCTATATTTCTGCACAAATTTGACCTAAAACTTCATCAGATCTTCACACAAGTCATACGAGTTGATGAGAAGAGGACCAAACTGGATCAAAGCAACAAGATCAAAATATCAGACCTGGCCACTTATTTATTGAGGAAAATATCCAAATGTATGATCCACTCAGTTTTGTGCTATTGAAACATTTGATATCAGCACATTATGCTGATTAACTTGTAGTTGTAATGTTCTGTGTGCTTCTTTTTTTTAAAGCATGAATAAAACAGCAGAGAAATGGACATCCCTTGCCATCAGTTTTGTCTTTTGGCCTCAATTCTGAGGAGAATTTCCTGCAGGCTGGGATTTTTGCCACTGCTAGTAGACCCGTATGACTGTACGCTTCTATACGCCTGCTTCCTTCACACTATGGCCTTTGGCATGACCAAATGCAATTACTCCTTTTCGCTAATCATTTCTAACTGCTTTGCGTCTCATTTTCCACACATCAAACGAGACATTCACTGCACTGCACCGCCTTTTCTCAATCTATGAATTCCATCGAAAAAAACCCTGCAGAAATGTATAGCCTAATCATCTTGTGCAACCACCTTACTACCACCTTAAAAAATGCAAGGTGACTAATTTTTGTCTGTCTTATAATATTCTAGTGGAACCTGTAAATGCAGTTAATTGAACAGGCTTCTGAAAGGTAACTGCAATCATGTGAACCTGGTCTCAACACAGTATGGTCATGTTTGTTGTGATACTACTCCTGGCAGACAAAGAAGCAGGATTTTTTTTTCCACAGACTGCTCCTGTGCCTGCCCGTTGCCGTGCCGACGAGTGCGTTAAAAGAGGAGAAGCCCACCTTGTGTCAGAGAAGGAGAAAAGGAGCTCCGATTCCTCCACAGCAGGGCGTCAGACACACCAGCCGTGTTCTGAGAGAGGGAGGGAGAGAGACAGAGAGAGACAGAGAGAGAGAGAGAGAGAGAGAGAGAGAGAGAGAGAGAGAAACAGAGAGAGAGAGAGAAAGAGAGAGAGAGAGAGAGAGAGAGAGAGAATAAGCACTTCTGTTTGACACTGAATGTTCATTATTATCATATTACAGCTGAACAGCCAATGGTATTAATCAACATCTTAATGACAGCACAGGAAACAGAATTAACATCTTAATGATGGATAGAACGCAGGAGGAGAGCAGCTTTTGTTCGGCTTATTAATAAAGCACTGTTGATTCAGTCAGATTACACGTCCGCACTAGAAACAAACAGCTCAAAGTCTGTTACCCTTAGAGAGCAGAAAGGATGAATGCTTTTTTGCAAAATATTTCATACATTTGTATCAGCCAAATATGCACATATTAACAGTAGCCAAGAAAATCAATGTCATTCCATTTAGAACTAAGCTCATTTACATACATCAGTCTTAGAGATGGAGTAACAAAACCAGCTTGTTTAATACTAAGGGATAAAGTGAGGTTGAAATATGGCTGAGCAAAATGAATTATTGCAATTTCTGGTACATAAAACTAAACAAATGTTAGAAGTGGACCTCAGGGGGAAAATAAAATACAAGAAAAAGTAAGAGAGGTCTTTAATGTAAAGCACATTTTCTGGTGCTCTTTATTTCTGCTGTATTAAAAATGAACCAAATTGAGTCTCCACCAAACTGAGTTCAATCTAATAATGAAGTTCACAGCCCTATTAATTACATAATTAAGTGAATAGTTATATAATGATAACATTTATATTTAATATACGTGAATTAATGAATTATTTCAAACTGCAGTCACACAGTTTAAAAAAAAATCAAGTATTCAAACTTTAGATATTTATCAAAAATGATGTTATGTTATGATGTCTCCCATTCAATGAGCACTGAGAGCACCATTCAATGAGCACCCCTCCCCCAGTCGACTCAGAAGGATAAGCGGGTTCGATTTTAGGGCATTAACAGAGAGAGTAGTAAACTACAGCAGTTTTCACACTTCTTCCAAATACTTGAGTCAAAAAATATTGATAGATTTTCATGTCACTACTGAATTTTAGCCCAGATGTGGGGTCTTATTTTAACCATGACCCTGCATTTTAGAGCAGGAAGTGAGGCTGCATCCAAGTCCCTCATGGCCACTTGCATCCTGTTGTTTGGAAGTAAATTTGTCTTAAAGTCTAAAAATCAGTGTGGAAAATTAAGAATTGTCACTACTAAAACACTTTTTCTGCAAAAAAAAAAGATTCTATGTTCACAGCTGTGAGAGCTAGTGATTCCAAGTTCTATTCAAAATGAGCAAAATTGTCATTACTGAAACATTTGGTAAAGTTTTGGTAGTGTTATGATTGTTTCAATAATGACTACAGAAAGTGATGTTCAATATTTTGCTTCAATAAAATATACATAATTTAAAGGGTTACTTAAAGCAAAAGGATTTTAGCCTAAAGTCTGAGTCAGTTAAAAGTCCGAAATGTCTTTTCATCTCTTTTCAAATGACTTTGAACCGATTTGGTAGAATGGAAAGTTTCTCCATTTTTCTTTAATGACCTATGAGTCAAAGCCCATTAAATAAAAAGCAAGATGATGCGTTTCAAAGATTCAGGAAGGGTAACCTCACATAAATCTTTAAGTGACTCTCTTCCATAAGCATGGTTCACAAAATCACCCCTGTTGTCTTCAACAATTCAATGAAAACAGAAAACTATCTAAATATCGCTAACATTAGTATCACTTTTCTCGCATCAGAGTGTGTCTGTTCACATGAATTCTACCCACTGAATGACCTCAGGCCCCTCGCGCTCCCCTTGTTAAGGCCTCTCAGTGAACCGTCCCTGCAGCCTTACCGCCGAACCGTGCGCCATGTTAGTGCAGGGAGGGCTCCTGAGGCCCCATGCTTTTCATTACCCTCCGGACCCAAAGAGGAATGTGGCGATGGCCAGGAGCCATGGCAGGAAGCACAAAAACCCCCAGAGCAGCAGCTCTGGTACTGTAGCTTACACACCTCATTAAAAACAGCGGCCCAGAAGTTTCCAAACTAATTCTTTACACAGTCGGAGGAACATAATCATAACTTCTCTGCTGGTCTGCAACATTTCAAACGTCTCTGCAAGCCATATATCACTATGAAAGCATATGTGGATTAGGAAAACTCAGCACACAGAGCTGACGTGAGCTTCCTAAATCAATTGATTTGCAATTCAATCGGATCAAAATGCAGACTTAATAAATAAAGGTACTTAGTGCACACTGCCTGTAAAGACTGGGGACACTTTGCCTTCTCAACATTTCTTCTTTTTTGAGTAAAAGTTTCACTGACACTTTTCAATTAAGTAAGAAAAACAACAACACCTTCCAAGGTTGAGTGTTCATTAATCAGCTATGTGCAAGTCCTTTGGGTATATTTATCTGCAACATGTTCATCAAAAGTGCTGACATCACAACAACGTGATGCAAAGGAGATCTTTTATTATTGCCAAGGTAGCTATTCCTTCAGTTTTTTGAAAATAATAATGTCATGTTTTAACCAGTTTTCTAGGAGCCATATCACTTACGACCCATTTTAGACAAAAGAGTCTGAAGTAGTTTGCAAGTGCTGTTACAGTGTCAAAGCATATCATTCACTTCCCAATCCATGTAGTCCATATATGGAAAAACTTCGGTAAAAACTGTTTATTTTGAATCCATATTTTCTGTGATGTCACAATTACATACATGCACTCCCACTTCCTACAATCGTTTAGCTCCATCCATTCCTGCAGTCAATCAGAACAGAGATAACTTACACATAGTTATAAAGGAACAGTAACAAAAACATTCTAATGGATAAAAAAAGGTTACAATGTGGTCCTGCAGGCCAAGCTATGGCTCAGATGGTAAAGTACGTGTGATATTCCAATAATACAGAACAAAATTGCGAATAATTACAGTTCTGTGGCCAAATTAGATATGATAATATACCATAATCACAACCTTTATTGAACGACACCACTATTATTATTTTTTTATTCTCTATCACTGTTATTGTGCTTGCTTACTACAATCTCAGAAATAAAGGTAGTAAACTGTATCTGGGGGAGTGCTCTTCTTGTCACTGGAGTGGAACCCTTAAGGGTACATCTCAATACCTTTAGTCAGGGAACATAACTGTACCATAATCCACTGAAATTATATTTTCTAAACTGCACTGTCTGCACTGACTCCACACACCATGATCTCATCTCCAGGGTTTTTATTTTATTATTTTATTTTTCCCTTCCTGGATTGGGGCTTTGTCATGGCGGAAGGGCTTGTGTGGTATAGGCATCTTCAGAGCCAAGTCATCGGGAGCAATATGCTCCTGGTAGTGTCTCCCAGGTGATCAGGTCTGGAGTGAAGACCCAGACTAACGCGATCCAAAACCCCACCATGAAAAACAGACACAGAAAATCATGTACCCTGGCCAGGAGACGGTCACCGGGACCCAAGCCTGGGGGTAGCGTTCCTCCGTGAGCGCCTGGTGGCCGGGCAGCCCACATAACCCAGTCAGGCTCAGCCTGAAGAGGCAACGTGGGGAGACCATGTGGTCCCACGATCTGCAAGGTCCAGCATGGGGGAGCGATGCAGTGCCGTATAGGCAGTGGTAGATTGCAGCAGGGCCCTTGGTGGCCTAGGCCCCTGCAGCAGAAACTGGCTCTTGGTACGTGGAATTTAACCTCACTGGGGGGGAAGGAGCTGGAGCTTGTGCAGGAGGTTGAGAGTTACCAACTAAATATAGTTGGGCTAACCTCCACCCACAGTGTCTGCTCTGGATCCAAACTTCTGGATAGGGGTTAGTCCCTCTCCTACTCAGGGGTTGCACAGGGTGAGAGGCACTGGGCAGGAGTGGGGATACTCACGAGTCCCCGGCTGGGTTTGTCCCAGTGGACGAGAGGGTCGCCTCAATGCGAACTAAAATTGCAGAGAGGAAAACTCTGACTGTTGTCTGTGCTTATGCACCAAACAACAGGTCAGAGTATTCAGCCTTCTTGGAGCAAGTGGGCGGGGTTCTGGGAAGGGTCCCGCCTACAGACTCCATAGTCTTACTGGGAGACTTCAATGCTCATGTTGGCAATGACTGGGAGACCTGGAGAGGTGTGACTGGGAAGAACGGCCTGCCCGATCTAAACCCCAATGGTGATTTTTTATTGGACTACTGTGCCAGGCATGGATTGTCCTTAATGAACACCAAGTTTCGAACACAAGGATGCTTATAAGTGTATATTGTACCAGAGGTCCTTGGGTCAGAGGTCAATGATCAACTTTGTTGTTGTTTCATCTGACTTGGGACCATATGTTCTGGACATTCAGGTGAAGAGAGGTGCTGAGCTGTCAACTGATCACCATCTGGTGGTGAGTTGGATAGTGCAAAGCAAATAGTGAGGCTGTGCTGGGAACGACTGTCGGAGGACCCTGTTCGGAATGATTTTAACTCCCACCTCAGGGAGAGCTTTTACCAGGAGGTAGAGGACATGGATTCTGAATGGACCCTGTTCAAAACCTCCATTGTGGGCGTAGCTGTGGCCAAAAGCTTGTGGGTGCCTGTCGGGGCGGTAACCCAAGAACCCCCTGGTGGACACCAGTGGCGAGGGAGGCCGTCAAGCTGAAGAAAGAGGCCTTTGGGGACTGGATGGCCTGAAGGACTCCCGACTCAGCAGATAGGTACTGACAGGCAAAAAAGGTGGCAGCTGCAACGGTGGCAGAAGCAAAATCCAGAGCATGGGAGGAGTTTGGTGAGGCCATGGAAAAAGTTCGGGCAGGCTTGGGCTTATATCTCCCAAGTTGGCCTGAGAGCAGCTTGGGGTCCCTGGGAATGAGCTGGAGGAAGTTGCGGTGGACAGGATCGTCTGGGATTCTCTGCTCTCCCAACTGCTACTGTGACCCTATCTGGACTAAGCGGTCAATGACGACGATGATGATGATGATGATTAAGATGAATATCATGTTTCATTTTTAAAAATTAGGTTATGAATTTGTTATGATTAGGTATTTTCACCTGGAAAAACTTATGACCTTAAAACCACTGTTGCACCTTTGAGGAAACAAAAAATATTCCTGCAAAGAACCTTTATTTCTAACCGTGTATGTCCACTTCTGTGTTGTGCATGACTTTAAAAATTACTGGGCAAAAAGTGCTGCTATTATGTGCATTTTTTCCTTTTAAAACTGTCAACTCACCTCCTAGGGTTCACCCTGTCTTAACTACTGTAAGGCTTCAGGGAATCCTAACAAAATCTTTTAACAGACTCAGCCATTTGAAAGTCACAAAAATGAACTTTTTATGTTATTAAATTCCAGGATTATGCCTAAAGAGAGAGCTGAAAAGAGCAATCAAGTATATTAAGCATAGATGCCACTGATCCGATACTGGGTATCAGGCTGATAGAATAAAATGTGAATGAATGCAAAATAAGTCACATTATAACATCAGTAACCACAAAACAGTAAGGTTTGAGTGTTTAAGTCGCTTGAGCAGTAGGTACAGAAATGCATAAATAGTATATAAACTACCTGACTGGATGTTGGATTATATCAACACTCAAGATTTCAATATCAGAATCAGCATTGGAAAAGAAAAAACCCCTCTAGACTAGTCCACCAAACAAAAATATCCAGCCCACGACAGTCCTGTGGTCAGAAACTGACCACTGATGGAAGGCTAGAGGAACGCCGAAGTGATTCAGTCAAACAGACTGAAAAGTCAATGCAGGAAAAAGAGCGCGGCTGTGCTGTATTAGTTTTATCTCGAACTGAGGTCTTAGTAAAACTTTATTTGGATAGTCCACTGCTTCATAGATACTTAATTTACTTTCGAATTACATTCAAATAAATACCTACTAAACTGACCATAATTTTCCTTAACTTTATCCTCAACTCAAAACCTAACAGCAACCCTCACACTGGTCCTAATCCTAACCGCACCACTGTTCACAATCAACTGAGTTTCAGCAGATAGTTTGTTAATAATTTGAACATCTGTGGAGAATCTAAAAGGGACTACAGTGGTCAATCCAAATAAAGTGAGAGGTCTTAAAAAGGTTTTCAAAAGAATTAAACGTCATTTTAAAAACTGAGCAACAACCCTGTGAACTTTAGAAGACACTGTCTAAAAGATAAGCCAAAAAAACAATATCAGGAACTGTAGAGCCGTCCATTTCCTTATTTCCTGCAGAGTTTCTACAGCGCTGACACTTTGCACCTTGAGAGTGCGAGCCAAAAACACCACACTCACGCAACTCAGACCAGCAAAGCCTCTCGTCTCCTCTTCTCTAAAACAGTTTTCAACAATTGCAAAGTCAGAGCACTGACACACATACAGCAGCGAGCAAGAGGGACACGTACTGTGTGATCTGAAGCTGGACGGTGAAGGTTGTGTCCTGGACTTGAACCAGGACGGAGAGCCAGGAAATAGAGATAAACACGGCAAAGGGAAATGTGGGTTCTGTCATTGAATTCTTTACTGCACTCAAAAAAGACTAAAGCAGGAAGAGTCAAATCTTTCAAATGGGTGTTTTGGCAAAAAATCAAATCTGCACAGTTCTCCCTATAATCCTGAAACAAATCACCCAGCTAAGAAATGTTTGGTGTCTTCGGTTTTCAACAGGAGCTATGAGGCTAAAGTAGCTAACGATAAATGGAAGATACCCACCTGCAGGCCTTCATCACCACACCTTTGCTGCAAAGTGTGTCTGAGCTGCTAAACTTGCTTATGTGGTTTATGACACTACACACTGATATAGAAATAAAGATGCTGTGCAGGTACGTTTTTCATTCATCAAGGTACAAAGAAAATGTGTCTTAAACGTGCAACAGTGGTTTTAAGGTCCAATTGTGTACCTTAAATAGGTTTTTCCCAGATGAAAAGTACATAATTGTATCATATTGTATACATATTTGTGTAGATCATAATCTAAAAAAGAACATCCATCCATCCATCCATCCATTTTCTAAGCCGCTTCTCCTTCAGGGTCGCGGGGTCGTCGTCCCCTACTAAAACAGAACAATAAAATAAAAAGCCTGGAGACGGCCTGTGTGGAGTCAATATAATTTAATACAGTGCCCTCCATAATTATTGGCACCCCTGGTTAAGATGTGTCAAAAGCCTTAAAATAAATTCAGTTTTTATTGTGGAAACATACTGTCACACTGAAAATTGTAGAAAAATGTAACCTTTAACTCAAGTAGAGTTTTAGGGGGAAAATAAAATCCCTGACTAAGAAATAATTTTTCTTCATAAAATCACCTGTTCCACAATTATTGGCACCCCTAACAATTCTTAGGAAATAAATGTAATTAAAGAATTTCTGTCACTTCTACAGTAGTTTACAAAGTTAATCAAAGTATGTAGGAACATTTAATTAGCAATTCACAACTTCCTGTTTCCCTGGGGTATAATTATGATGTGACACAGAGGCCATTTCTCTTCAACATGGGAAAGACAAAGGAACATAGCATTCAAGTAAGGCAGATGTGTGTTGACCTTCACAGGTCAGGCAATGGCTACAAGAAAATAGCCACTCACCTACACCTGTCCGTATCTACTGTCAGAGGAATTATTAAGAAGTTTAAAACAACTGGAACAGTGGTAAACAAGTCTGGACGAGGACGCAAGTTTATTTTGCCACCACGCACAGTGAGGAGGATGATAAGAGAAATAAAAAGTTCTCCAAAGCTCACTGTTACGGAACTGCAACAAATGGTAGCATCTTGGGGTCACGAAGTCTCCAAAACAACCATCAGACGCTATCTACACGCCAACAAGCTGTTTGGGAGGCATGCACGGAAAAAACCTTTTCTCACTCACAATCATAAACGTAAACGTTTGGAGTTTGCTAAGCAGTACTGGGACTTCAACTGGGACCGTGTGCTTTGGTCAGATGAAACAAAGATAGAGCTTTTTGGCAACAAATGCTGTAAGTGGGTCTGGCGTAACACAAGAGCTGAGTATGCAGAAAAGCACCTCATGCCCACTGTGAAATACGGGGGAGGATCAGTGATGCTGTGGGCCTGCTTTTCTTCCAAAGGCCCAGGGAACCTTGTTAGGGTGCATGGCATCATGAATGCTTTGAAATACCAGGACATTTTAAAACAAAATCTGGTGTCTTCTGCCCGAAAGCTGAAGATGGGTCGTCACTGGGTCTTTCAGCAAGATAATGACCCTAAACATATGGCAAGATCTACACAGAAATGGTTGACCACACACAGAATCAAGCTCCTCCCATGGCCATCTCAGTCCCCAGACCTTAACCCCATTGAAAACCTGTGGGGTGAGCTGAAGAGGAGAGTGCAGAGGAGAGGACCCAGGTCGCTGGATGATTTAGAGAGATTGTGCAAAGAGGAATGGTCGAAGATACCTCTTTCTGTGTTCTCCCATCTTGTGAAACATTATAGGAGAAGATTAGGTGCTGTTTTGTTGGCAAAGGGGGGTTGTACAAAGTATTAACATCAGGGGTGCTAATAATTGTGGCACACATTATTTGATGTTAAACAATTATTTCTTAATGTGGGATTTTTTTCCTACTGAATAAATGCACTTGAGATAAAGGTTGGATTTTGCTCTTTTTTCCATCGTGGTCCTATATTATTTAAAAAAACCCTCAATTTATTAGAAGCTAAAGAACACATCTTAACCAGGGGTGCCAATAATTATGGAGGGCACTGTATAATTTCAGTGGATTATGGTACAATTATTTTCCCTGACTAAAGGTATTGAGAAGTACCCCTAAAGGTACCACCCCAGTGACAAGAGGAGTACTGCCCCAGCGACAGTTTCATACCTGTATTTTTCAAAGTATATGCTAAAGATTTAGTAGCACAAAAATTTTAACAGCAAAGCAGAGACATACACTTGAAAGCATGTTTCATAATTCAAAAAAAGCCAAGGAAAATTCATTTTCATGTTGAATGAGTAATGTTAATGGAGGCTGCATCTTTGGATATGAGTTAAAAGTATAGATTCTACTGGAAAAAACAGATTCATGCAGGTTGTGTGCTGTTTTGGTGCTAGTTTAGCTAGCCACCCAACATGGTCTTGCTGGATGACTAGCATACCAACAATAAAAACAGCATTGTTGCTTTTCTGCTGGTTTATGCTGATCTAGTGCTGCCTTAGCTGGTCACCCAGCCAACTATGCTGACCAGCATATCAGCAATCAAAACATAGCATAGGCTACAGACAAAATTCAGGCTTCGAAATGGCTGTTAGTACTTAGCTGTGCTACCTAGCTTTGTCCTGTTTTATAGATAACAGTTTTACAGCATCAGAAACCACAAAAGCAAGTCTAGGAACTGACCAGAAACCAAAGTGTGACGTTTCCACATTGCTAACTGCAAATAAGCTCATGTAAGTTAAAAAATACTCGTATTACTTGTTAGCTACATTAGCTTTGGAGCTCTAGTGCAAAACATTTTGGGGCAAAGGGTATAGGATCAAAATGTGTTTTTGGCCAAAGCATTGTTTTAAAATGAGAACAACCAGCTAATTTGTAAATTAGCATAATGTCAGCAACAACATTTTCTATAAAATCATTTTATATTGGTGCTAGTTTTTTTTTTCTCTCAGTTGTTTGTAATATTTGTCTATCTTCTAAAATAAAAGGCTATGTGCATTTAAAATCTGTATGGGAAAATGAAAAAGTAGTTAGAGCTTGTATGCAGGACAGTAATCTGGGTGGTCTGAGGGTGGATCAGCACTGGCAAACAGTCAGTGGGGTGCCAACCTTATCAAGCCAGTGGACCACTCTATGCTTGCTACCTGGGTTTTTGGTTTTGCTTTCAGCTTTCACGTTGCTGCTGGTGGAAAAGCCTGGTGGATTTAAGGCCTCGGGTGAGGGAGCCAGTTGCCATAGCAAAGAAAAAGAACGGCCATTAGCTAGAACAGCCTGTCGTGATTGAAATCAGGCTTTTGCGGGGTGTCATGAGCGTGTCTGTTCTAGAGACGGCGTCAGCCTCCTGACCGTTCCTTGCACTCTGAGATTGGTACCAGATGATGCCTGTCAGGAACGTTCTAGTTTGGGTGATGTATGGGCCCTCACAAACCAACAGAGCTCCTTTTTCACTTATGTGCTCGCTATTAATTGGAGGAGAAAGAAAGAAAGAAGAGAGAAACAGTGAAAGAAAAAGGGAGAATTTATAGCACAACTGTGACGAAACAAGAAGTTCTTTTCAGTCATAAACTACATACAAAGCTTAAACAGTCTGAGGCTTCCATTCACTTCCTAAGCCACTTTTCAGTTTTCGGTTTCTGACTAATGACCCTTTGTGTTTGAACTAACAACAGGCCAAAAAGGAGAAATCGGTTCGGGCTGTGGCTTTATTGCATTTTCAATGGCTGCTCAGACTTGAATAAGTGGCTGAGAAAACCCTTGTGAAATACACACTTGTTGACACTTTGTCAATGCGTGTGCTAATAAAATACGAGCCCTGCGCCAATGTGACATCAATTCAAGCAATTGTACACCCTGAAAAGCTTAGCAGTGCAGATGTGCCATGCTTCTGCAGAGGCAAAATTTAGGAGGATCGTTCTGTTCTAAGGGAACAGTTTGACAAAAAAAAAATTTACATATATTTTTCTGCAATGACACTGAAGTGGCTGTGGCGTTTTAGTGTGTGTTATGCCGGTACAACTGGATCAGTTTTATCACTCACTGCTGGACTGAGAAAAGTCCACCTAGCAAAATACCCAGCCAACAGCATCTTGTGGGCACTGGTGAAGGACTAAAGGATGACCAACACAAACTGTGCAGCAACAGATGAGCGCTCGTCTCTGGCTTTTCATCTACAAGGTGGACTGACAAGGTAGGAGTGTCTAATAGAGTGGACAGTGAGTGGACACAGAGTTTAAAAACTCCAGCAAAACTGCTGTGTCTGATCCAGTTGCACCAGCACAACACACACTAACACACCACCACCACCACCCAAATAATACCGGCTCTGTGGTGGTCTTCTGGGGCTCCTGACTACTGAAGAACAGGTTTAAGGTCTAACAAAGTATTCAGAGAAACAGATGGACTACAGTCTGTAATTTTAGAACTACAAAGTGCACCTACTTGTTAAGTGGGGCTGATAAAATGGACAAAGAGTCTAGAAACAAGGAGGTGGACTTGGTGAAGTGGCTGGTCAGCTAGCAATGCAAATATCCAGCCAGCTACGTTCATTTGAAGAAAAGTGCCTAAAGGCAGGAACATTCTGTGGAATAGCATTTAAATGACATTTAATGCCATTAGCACACACTAGTAAAGAGTGGAACCTGCCATTGATTTCTGTTACTGGCTACAGAGTCACTGACAGTGCTTTTGAGCAGAATAAAAGGAAATGAAGGAGGCTTATCACAGTCAGCTAGACTGTTCTGACCGATCTTGAAATTAGCCGAGGTTTATTCTGAACACATTTTACATTTAAACCCAAGAGCAGGCAGCAGGACAGGACTCACGGGCAGTTATAAATCCTCATTTCCTTTAAAGATATTGCAACCAACAGCATAGGAAATTGAAAGCATGAATTTTCGTTAGCTGGCGCAGTCAGTGCCCTCTGCTGCGAGTCTACAGTGTGATGCCACGTGAATCCAGATACCAAGCATATACTGGTCACATGGCACAATGAGGTCAGCACCCCACTGACAATGTTTCTGCTGGTCTATCCCCGAACCACCTAGACTACTGTCCTGTCTAACTAGTCTTTAACCTTGTCAAACAGATTATAAATGCACACAGCCCTCTATTTTGGAAAATATACTAAGACAAACACTCACAGAATAAAGGGTCTTGGTTCGATTCTCCGGCCAGGCGACCAGGGTCCTTTCTGAGTGGAGTTTGCATGTTCTCCGCGTGTCTGTGTGGGTTTTGTCCGACAGTCCAAAAACATGTAGTCAGACTGGAGATGCTATATTTCCCCTAGATGTGAATGTATAGGTCTGTCTGTCTGCCCTGTGATGGACAGGCGACCAGTCCAGGGTGTTTACTGCCTTCTGGCCAAAAATAGGCTCCAGCACCCCCCATGACCCAGGGGGATAAGCAGCTTAGAAAGTGTGTGTGTGTGTGTGTGTGTGTGTGTGTGTGTGTGTGTGTGTGTGTGCGTGTGCGTGTGTGTGTGTGTGTGTAAATGTTGTTGCTGAAACTGTGTGGAAATGTTAAAAAGTTAGGGTTAGTATAATAATCTCCAACACACTTGCTTATGTGATGTCTGATACCCTATAACACTGCTATCTACAAAAATGGACAGAATTTGGGCTTCAAGATGGTCAATACTGTTTTTAGCCTTTTTAGCCTTACAGATCCAGTGCAAAACTAAAGAAACCAAAGATATCTTAGCTATTCTACTTTTGGGCAAACTATTCCTTTAACAGTTTTAATGACATCACTACGACAGCCAGCCAAGTGGTCATCCGCATGGCTACACAAGAAAGCAATGAGGTTTTTCCACTGGACGTGCTAACCATTGTAACAGCGCTCTGCATTAAATTACTTCACTGTGCACCCCACCCTTATGAAATAATGAATTACAGAATGAGCTAAATGACAGGAATATTATATATAGAAGAAAAACCTCAACAGATTTTTCACAGATAAGCTCCAGTGTAAGTGAGGGCTGACAGAACTGCGCTTGCACGCAGAGCGAACAGCAGAGGATGTAGCGAGTGCAGCTGGGGTTATTTTTGGAGCAGCAGCGTAGGGCTCTACACACAGCCAGGCAAAATGAGTGACGCGGTGAGTTTGTGTGTGTGCTCTGTGCAGCCTGAGCTTCAGCAAGCAAAGTGTAATGGAGACAAAGACAGGCCGTGTAGGGACACTGCTGGGAATAAGATGAGATGTGTCTGAAAAGGTGATGGCGTGCTATCGCTTTGTCCTCAAACAGCAGGAACGCCACTGGAAAGCTGTTATCTTTGGATGTGCAAGCACTTACTGTATTTGCATTGTGTTTATCATATACACTGTGTTTAAGAGGACATTTTTCAGTAATGCACAATAGACAGACAGGCTGGACAGATTTCGTCTGAGTGCACTTTTCAAGTCGAAAGAGCTGCAGTTTTCTTTTTGGCCCATATTATCAGCAAATTTACCCTAAGCGAGAGAATTTAATAACATGGAAATACCAAACACCATGTGAGGTGAATGCTGGTTTTCTTGTTTCAAGAAATCGGCTGCATCTTAATTCATAGAAAAAATAAATGTGCAATTCATATTGCAGTCACACTACTCGTCAGAAAAATCACAATTCGATTTTTAGGGCTGCAAAACCAAATGTTTTGAAAGTGAATTACAAATTAACTGACTAATAATCGTTGAAGTGGATTAAATGTAGCCTGTACATGTAAAAGTTTGAAGGAGTTCTGACAAACTGAGGTGCTCTTTTCTTCTCTTGTGCTCTTTCTTTAAGCCTGTCCATAGTTTTTAAGCTACAGCAAGTTAAGGAACTGCTTAAATTATGTGATACAACAATAAATATTGACATTAATGTTACAGCTCTTCAGGTATTTTACCAATTTATTATAACAACTCAAAAGATGAGCTCTGTGTGAACAGGTTTTCAGGACGAGCATCTCTTTCACGTTTTTGTATTCTAAGCTAATTAAACAGTTGCATGTAATTAGCTAGATAATGTATGTAACGCAGTGACAGGACGAGCTGACAAATGCTTTAAGTAATTAACAGAAACTGATAGTGGTTTGAATATTTCAGAGACTAACATTTGTTATATAACATGATGAGCTTTGATGATGTTTTTAAGTGGAAAATGAACTCATTCTGACTAATCACGACTAGTGCAAACTGTGTGCACTCAGGCAACTCCTGGAGATAATGAAGGAAAGCTAAAGTTTACTGCCATCCCGGTGCATTAAAATCCACACCAGCATGTTTTCTTTCCCAAATTTTACTTCAACTTTTATCTTTCAGCCGTAATTGTTCTTTTTCTTTCACTGTCTGCTCTTATAGATATGACAGTACAAGTGAATTGCTACCCTAGATGGTAATTTATTCTGCGGGGATTTCACTTTAATTAAAAAAAAAGAAACAAATCGACAATGGAAATATCGGTTGACATTTTTTTGTTGTTGTAATTTTTGCAGCCCTAGAAATCTTTTCCAAACGTGCAGCATTAATGTACAATGACTTCGGACTCATATTTGTATTTGCGGTAAAGTTACACTGTGTAAGTTTTGGGGGTTTGGAGACCTCTGGAAATGTGTAATTGCACACAATGTTTGGTAGAACATTTCATAACATGGGCTGTGCTTCAGACCATTATTAGATTTCTAATGATATTTGATAATATTCTACTGATATTTGATAATGCATTTACTGCACCCTGTAAGAGCAGAATGCTTAGTTCAGTTGTTTACATCCTGGTTCTCATGGACACCCAGATGGTCCAGATTGCTGTTTCCACCCAACTCAATAATAAGCCTTTTGTCTCAGACAGACACACAACTAAAAATTTTGAGCAAGTTACTTCATATACCTGGACTGTATTCTCAGACTGTTCTCTTTCACTCTCATACACATACTGTGTTCATATGCCTCTCACTCTTTCTCTCTCACTTCGTCCTGCCTTTCATTGTCTGAAATCACACACACACACACACACACACACACACACACAGAAAGTTACACTCAGTGAACTCTCAGTGACTTCCAGCATTACCCCTCAAAAAACCCCAGCAGTTACAGTGAAATGCAAATAGCAGCCAGGCCACAATCTGGCACCTGGCCGCTCTCTCGCCACAGCACACTGCCGAGACTAATAAAACAGCCAGAGAGAGAGCAAGAGAGACACTCAGAGAGAGAGAGAGAGAGAGAGAGAGAGAGAGAGAGAGAGAGAGAGAGAGAGAGAGAGAGAGAGAGAGAGAAAGAGAGAGAGAGAGTGTGTCTCATTCCTCCTTTTCTTTCTTTGTCAGAAATGCTTACAACTAGGGTTGTGATAATTAATTGATTATATATGGGGGAAAAGTATTAATTATCCTGATCCCAAGTGATTAGCTGACAGTTTGTATGGTGACAAAACATATATTAAGTGTAAGCATAAGCACTCGAATAGTGTGATTGTGCATTTTTAACTTTAAATATTCAAAACACACAGTTTTCAAAAAGTGTTCATTCAAAGACAATTTTATTCCTCATAGGAATTTAATGGAAGAATGTTCAGAAAACTCAACTCGGTTTCACACCGAACGTGAAAAAACGACACAAAAATGTGAAATATTCTGACGTGTGTCAAGCATCCCTTCAGCAGGGATCAATTCCCAGAGCACCTTGGATGTTTTTTTTTTATCTAAACTATACACATCGGACGTAAAATGATTTTTTAAATTTTTGCCATGTTTTGTGCCGTGAAAAATCTGTATTTGCTGTACATCAACCATAACAGACAGTTCTTTGCTCCTCACAAAATGGGCTAACTGTAACATTGTGCAGGAGGTTTTCCACTTTGGAGTTGATTTTGGAAGATGCAGCTCAACAGTGAACGAAGCACAAAACAAACAGGCAAAATGTCTTTAAGTGAAAATAAGATCCAGTTCTTTGCTCCCAGCAGAACGCACAAACTGGGCTTCACTTTGGGGAAGTGAAAGTAGCACAAAGAGCTTTAGTCAGAAGCTGAACCACTGTGATGCTTGTTTGCATGTCAACTGTGATGTTTGTGTCCTTTTAGCGTAATCCTAATTAATGGAATACAGCCACCCCAGTCATCTTAGCTGTCGTCATGCCAACATCAGAGGTGACTGTGACTTTTTGCTAAGTTCATGTTGGTGACGAAAGTCGATAAATCGAACAGACGGTGAACAAAATAATGCAGCACTTTCATTGTCCAAAGAATTGCTCTAGTCTACGGACTGCATCACTTATGTTGTACATGTTCAACTTCATCTGTTGTATGAATAAATAGCACAAGTAAAGCATGTTTGGTGTGTAAATGTCTTAAGATTGTTACCTAACAGCAATCAATGCACACCAGCTGTCACACATCATTTTTGACAGACACCGGGTTTCTATTTTCAAAGTGTTGCATCGCTCTGCCATTCCACATGGAAGATGAAAAATCTGTTTCTTGTAACAGAGAAAAGGAGGAAACCCTTCAACTCTTCCAGTAAGCTGTAAATGTATTTGATTGCGTAGTAAGCCACTTGGAAAGAAACTGCCAGAGTGTTGGAAGTTAGATGTGAACACCATTTGTGTTATGATAGCTAGTTAACTAAGTAGACTTGTCAAATACAAGTTAGTACTTACAGCCAGAGACAATATAAAAGGAGGAGACAGACCACTGGCTGGAAAGGCTCAACAAGCAAGCAGGAAAAGCTCTCGTCTACTTGGGCTCAGTTGTGGAGATATGTGCAAGAGCAGTAGCCAGAACAACCTGAAAAGACATGCTTTTCTGTGCATTACCGAGTCAAATGCTACCAACTATTTATAAGATTTATCTGAGTTTACCATGACTTCAAATCTGTTTTTGAAACGGTCATTTGGGTTTCAGTTTTGAGTTTTTCGAAAGTGCAAAGACTCAAACAGGCAGAGAGGCTGCAAGTCACACAGAGCTTTTTTATCACACTCCACTGGCCATGTGCGTGTGACAGGACAGCAACAGGAACTAGACTGTCCAGTATGACTTCCTGTTGTTTTGTGTTGAGGAGCAGACAGGAGGTTGGAAAACAGCCAGGCCGACTCTTCCTCCCTCATCACGCACGGACGCTTCACCCCTCAGCCACGCCACAGCCCTAACACGAAATTCTGAGGCTGAATCAAAGGTAAACAGGATGTGCTACGACTCGGGCCAATCTGAAAGTGAAAATGTCCAGCGCCTGAGTGGAGGCCACTTCATCACATTCACTAATAACACAAGGCCCAAACGGGGGAATAAATATCGTCAATTACCATCCTTACAAACATTTAACTGTAACACCTCAAACAAGCCTAACTACATAGAAAACATAGAAAACAAAAAAGTCCAAAAAAAGCAAGGAACAACTTTACCTTTAACATGGTCAGTCCTTAATAGTCACATTTACTGTTGGTGATAAGTTACTGTATATTATATATATATACTTATACACACACACACACACACACACACATATATATATATATATATATATATATATATATATATATATATATATATATATATAAATAACTCACTGATTCAAGCAGAGAGTTTGAGTGAAAAGGACATATTCTATTTCAATCCATACCAAATTAGTGTTTGTGAGTAGAAGAGAAGAACTTTTTTGTTGCAATTTTAACTTGATAAAAATGTAGTGACGCCTTTTCTTGTTATTATTTTGAGATTTTAAAATTAATGCAATTCCAATTAATTAACTATGTAATTCAAATGCATTGATGCAAATACAAAACATTTCAACCCTTTTTCCATAAAAATTTGGATGCTGAGCAAAATGTAAATAAAAATGCAATGATATGCAAATAATTTAAAGCCTATATTTAAACACAGCTCATCGCTGAATCCACCGACTCTACCATGCAGAGAAGAAACCACATATAAATATGACCCAGAAACGCCACCGCCTTCTCTGGGCCCGAGCTCACTTAAGATAAACTGAGGAAAGTGGAACCAGCAACTAAAATCTTATATTAAGAGAAAATCGGAAAACATCTGACTTTCACCACAGTGGTAAACATGCCCCTGTCCCTTTTTTTGCAGAATCATTTTTGGAAACAAGGATATATTTAACAAATTAAATGTGGTGAAAAATGAGGACAATAACTGTAAACTTCTAATGGTCAGTCTGCTTGTTGTTTCACACATTGAAGCAGATGTCAGCTCCATTAAGGAAAATGTCATGTAGATGCACCAGATATGCACGTCAGCCAAACTCTGCCATGATCGACATACATGTCAGAGATAAACAGGCAATCAATATGACTGAGACAGAACAAAAGAAAAGAAGCAAGGGTGGATTTGTCAGACAGACAGATAGCTAGACAGACAAGCTTTCTCAATCTCGAAGGAAACAGCTGAGCTATAGCAGAAATAAAATACATATCAGGAAAACAACAAAAAAATACAGAATTTACATTAATAAACAGTTCAGCATCAAGTAATTCAGCACAATATTCCAGGTATGCATAATCAGAATCATGCCAGCACTGGACTCCAATCCAGACACAGGAGATGTATTCTATTCTTTCTGATGCTACAATTTAATGATGTAAATAGTGGGTACTGAGTCAATAGTGTGTACTGAGTCATAAATGAATCATGTGTGTACATGTGTGTAGCAACGATGAGTGCTTGACTAGACATATGTCAGCTTGTGTTTCATACAGTGCAGCTTTGGGTAAAAATAAATAAAAAAACATAACCATTTTGGTTATGGCCAAATACACTGGCCATTGGCTGTCTTGGCTGTAAAAAGATCATAAATGGCCATAAAAATCATGCTCTGTTAACCCTTAGAGCCCTTTGGGCAGCATGTATATTAAAAAGATCTCACCAGACAATTAATCCTCTAAGCCAATATTTAACCATTATAACTCTTGCCTGATAATTAAAGCATTATTATAGAATCACAATCACAATAAGATTCAGCGGACAATTAATATTTCTGCAATAGAACATAAGAGGGAGCACGCTAAGAGAACCGGTAGAAAGGAGAATTACCACTCTGCAATATTTTCCGGGATTCCCAGATGCTAGAGGGTGCTCCCGAGCAAGTCCAAAATGAATGGGTTAAGATGGAGCATTTGAGCAAAGTTATTATAAATGCTTAATTTAAATATAAAAGAATACCTTTATTATCTGAACACATAACAGCATAAAGCATTTTAACACTGCTGTGATATTTTAAAGAGCTTTAAAACTCGAATTACAGGAATTTAAAACATTGGCTCATATACATTCATGACATCTGTGAGTGTGAACAGCCAATGAGCTGCTCCGCTCGCCAACCAAATAGCACTCAGTAGCAGTAACGTTAGCATCCTGCCCAAAACCTATTTGCTGTAGAAAATAGGAAAAACATAGCTAAGTTTTCTCTGTCTTTTAGTGAAATACATTCTTCTACTTTCTAAAATTAAAGGAAAGTACTGGGCGAGTGATTAGAAACTATTTAAACTTTAGTTTTTAGCTGTTGACCTCCATTCGCCACCATTCATTGATGATTCGCTCACCAGTGCCGTCTGGTGTTTTGCAGTCATGTTTTTGATATAATGGTGGAAATAGGAAGTGGCCAGGTTCCTCTTTAACCGGCTCTGGTGTGTTATCACAAATAACGTAACAGCGATATTTCTGAAGCTACAGATTTGTGATAACACACATTAAATTTATTTTATACAACAGTTCCGCAAAATACAGAAAACAGGAAGGCAAAGAAGCTCTGAACATTGTTTCAAATGTGCTTCAACATTGGTTTGGGCTAATCCCAGCTTGGTTAGTTAGCTGCCTAACGAAAACCTTTGTTAGGCTCAACTGCAGCCCTGCTGCCAGACTCTTCTTCAGAATCTAATTAAATAAGCTGCAGGTCAAACATCTTACAAACGTTATCTAATGCATACATTTTCTGGTTTGTGAAAAAGCAGAAACTTTGTAATCATTTGCTGAAACAGTTATTGTGAACTATTTTCAACCAGTGAAATTCTTCCTCAAAGAACACAGTAGACTTGGGCCCAATCCCATTTCATCCTCTGTTTTGTGTGTTAACGTCTAGGGGTAGGTTGTCCTGATTTTTATTGAGATAGAGGGTTAGGGCGAAGTGTTAGAGCTACTTGGGCCTCCAAATGAAGGTTTTTCAGAGACACACTCCAATCAGTGTTAGATGGCTGTACAAGCGGCCAAAGAAACCCACAAATGTGAGTAGAATTACGATTATGTTACTTACAAAATTACTATAACCATTGTGTTATCTTTGTTTAATGTTGTTTTAATGTGTTATGGTCCCTTTCTTCATAAAAAGAATCAATAATTGCTAATAGTAGTGCTGATGTCTCTGTAGCTAGATAACTAATCATCCTGTTCCACCTTAAATGGTGCAGCAGTTACATTATGGCGACGTAGGCATCAATGCTGCACCATTTAAGATGAACTGGGAACATTCAAGCAGGAAGCTGGCAACTAGCTGACTTCAGCTTAATACCACAGAAGAATTAGGGGTGGGTGATAATAAATAATTACCCCCACGCTTTGAAAGCATGTGATGCCCTAAATCTAACTAAAGCCCAGCAGTGAGGTTGTTGAACTTCACCCTCCCCTGCTGTTACTGCAGACTGGCAGGGTCGCCTACAGAGCAGCGCTAGTAGCCGTTAACGAAGTAATGTTCTTTTTATTTGAGGGTTATCCCATTTCGTAGGGGAAGATTGAAACCATTATCTCTATCTCTTGTAATTCAGTTCCAAGGAGCAAGGTAATGCTCCAAAACAAGGGGTAGAGATAAGAAATGGGACTGGACCTTGATATTGTAGTTGATTATAAATTACTGGAGAAAAATCCAGACTTAAAATAATGCTCAAGCAGGCGTTCCAGCGCAAGATTCTTTTTCTGTTTGCAGGAGAAAATTAACTGCAGAGGAGTCGTGAACATAAATGAGAAAAGATAATAGCAGTAAAACAGCCTCTGCGAGGTTACTGTTTGTGTGCGTTCCCAAAAACTGAGTGAGAGAAAATGCACTGCAAAGCAAAGTGACTAATTTATTCTCTGTAACTGGTTGTCACCTCGAAGCTAACCTGCCTCTGAGGGAGCAGAACGATATGTCCTCACCAACTCAGACATGCAAACAAACCTAACCTGAGCAGAGACTGACAGCATGATGGGTACAAAATATCATTAGCAATTATAATGTTCCCTAACGAAACAGTGATGGCAGATGACCCAAAATACAACAGTGAAAAGGTCTGAAAATCATCCAAAATCTCTTAGTACCAATACCTCTGTTTTAACACCATTTAATGAAAAATATTTTTTGATAGTTTCTTTTAAATTACACAATAAAAGTGGGAGTGGTTTAACCACAAACAAATGCAGGGTGGTGAACTGAAGAGTAATCAAAACTAATAAAGCTGACATTTATGTTCTAACTAACTTATGGCATTTAGAGGACGATGCTGAGTAACGTGTGTTTGTTAATAACACCTTTAGAGGGCGACAGTGAGTAATGTTTGTTTATTTGATGTTTGTTAATAACGCTTTTAGAGGGCAGCGGTGAGTAATGTTTGTTTATTTGATGTTTGTTAATACCGTTAGAGGGCAGCGGTGAGTAATGTGTGTTTATTTGATGTTTGTCAATAACACCTTTAGAGGGCAGCAGTGAGTAATGTTTGTTTATTTGATGTTTGTCAATAACACCTTTAGAGGGCAGCAGTGAGTAATGTTTGTTTATTTGATGTTTGTCAATAACACCTTTAGAGGGCAGCAGTGAGTAATGTTTGTTTATGTGATGTTTGTTAATAACACCTTTAGAGGGCAGCAGTGAGTAATGTGTGTTTATTTGATGTTTATAAATAACACCTTTAGAGGGCAGCGGTGAGTAATGTGTGTTTATTTGATGTTTATAAATAACACCTTTAGAGGGCAGCGGTGAGTAATGTGTGTTTATTTGATGTTTATAAATAACACCTTTAGAGGGCAGCGGTGAGTAATGTGTGTTTATTTGATGTTTATAAATAACACCTTTAGAGGGCAGCGGTGAGTAATGTGTGTTTATTTGATGTTTATAAATAACACCTTTAGAGGGCAGCGGTGAGTAATGTTTGTTTGATATTTATCAATAACAACAAAGCTCTGATTCAAACACCCAGAGAAAAGAGAAAAAAACAGTAACAAAGAGGCTGGGAAAAAGAAAGTAAGGGGTGGAGCAAGAAAATGAGAGATAGAGACAGAGAGACAAACAGAGTGAGCAATAACAAGAGAGAGAGAGAGGGAGAGAGAGAGAGAAGCACAAAGACTAGGAAAGAAAGAGAAAGAAGGAGGCAGAAAGAAAAGGGAAAAAATATGAAAAAGTGAGAGGCAGACAGAAAGAGAAAGAAAGGGGGGATGAAAGAAAGAAAGGGAAAGAGAGAAAGAAAAACTGACAGACACAGAGAAGTAAAGAGAGACATGCACAAAGTGAAAGAAAGAAAGTGAGAAAGAAAGAAAGAAAGAAAGAAAGAAAGAAAGAAAGAAAGAAAGGCCCAAAGAGAAGCAAATGTAAACAGAGAGACACTTTGACTGTGAAACCCCTTTAATCAACCACTGTCCACATAATAAGATCAGAACAAATTCAAAAACATGACAAAGAAGAAAAGACAAAAAGCAAAAAGCAGCTTAGCTTTAGTTACAAAGAGGTCAATTCACACATTTAACACAAACCCACGAGTTCATCCGCGCCGCGAAACAAACCACCCTCCGCCCCAAACAGCAAAATATAGTCCACATTGTCAACAAGGGTGTAATAGGTATATTCAACAAAGAGGAGAGAGAGAAGGGGGGGGGGGGGGCACAGAGATAAAGGGGAAAGGGGGAAGAGAGACTGTAATTTGGGCCGTTAAATAACGATTGAAAAATGAAAGGAGGGAAAAACGCAGTAAAATTATATCCCTCCACAGGAAAAAGACACAGTTTCCAAACATTCTGCTAGAACTATTTATAATGTAATTATAGGACTGGAGGGTCGCGGATGGTTTCTACCTCTGTGGAGGCAAGGGGCGGTGAAGTGGAGAGAGAGAGAGAGAGAGAGAGAGAGTGAGAGAGTGAGAGAGAGAGAGAGACCTAATTACACTAACAGGGTCAATCAATACAGCCCTGTTCTCTCCGCAGTCAGGGCTGGCTCTGTCTCTAGTTTAGTGTTAATCTGTTATTTTAACACAAACGCACAGAGAAAACTCTCAATGAGCTGAATCTGATCTAATTCTGGCATCATTTGAAACTGCACCGTAAAATATCTCCCGCTTCAGAGGTAAAACACTGCATCTTTGAGTAGTACAGGCTGTCAATCATAACTGACCATGAAGCACGATTAAAGAAGTAATATGGAACCTCTGGGCTGATAACAATAACCAGTGATTAAAAGACTGTTTTTTCCACTTATGACGCCTGTGTGTACCAATTCAGTTAAAATTCTGTCATAATTCTATTACTATGGTTTTACCTCTTTATCTCAGACAATTAATTTTTTTGCTACTGTATCTTTAAGACTGATGTATATAAATGAGTTCTGTTCTGATTGGCTGCCCTCTACTGCGTCTTGCTCATAAAACAGTCCGGCCTGAAACACTCCTTATAAGCTCAGCGTGAATGGGTGGGGCTAAATGCCTGTAGGATAAATAAGGGGGTTACGGCTGTCACGATCATGAAATTCCAACTGACGATCAATGGTCCATGAAATTTGCACACGTCATTGCTCAAGTCCAATTGTTTCCTCAAATCCGATCTCTCTTGACACGATGGTCCGCACTCATTTAGGTAAATGATTCATTAATGTGGACGAACCGCAAGTGCACATCCTAATTAGTAACGTCATGTAAATGAATCATGAGTCACGAGCATCATCTGCAAACTAACGAGCAGAACGAGCCTTTGCTGTGAAGATAATTAACTCTGAACAGCTCTCAGCCGTTCATTACTAGAGCGAGACAAATCTGATTTTTTGCCCTAACGTGACTCACATCTGGTGTCGTCAGGGCTGTGTGGACAACAAATCTGATCTTTTCAAATCCAGCCTGAGTCACTTTCATATGTGGTCCTACAACGGACACGTATCCAATTCGTGACCATGCGACCTTAATGCAAACGATCGGAATTCATGTGCTTTTTTCCACTGTGCACGCACCATCATTCAGCATGAGTAGCGCCAAACAGAAGTTAAAGCCTGTAAATAGTGGAAAAGCCGCTCATCTCACCTTTTTCGCCTTTGTCTCGCTCTAATAATGAAGCTGATCAGAGTTACTTATCTTCACAGCGAAGCTCATTCTTCCCGTTAGTTTGTTTGCTGATGATGCACGTGATGCACGAGATTCATTCACGTGACGTTGCTGAGTGCGCATGCGGGTCATTTCAGGACTCATGAACTCAGGACTCTCGCTGTCAGAGAGATCGGATTTGAGCAGTGAGGCTTGTAATGTGAACGTAGCTAAAATCGGATTTGAAAAGATCGCATTTGCATGTCCACACAGCTCTAAGATCTGGGTCACATTATGGCAAAAAATCAGATCTGTTCCACTTCAACCTGGTAATGGGAACGTAGCCTTAGGCTACATTTACCTGCTGTGTAAACGTAGCCTTTGATACTTGCCGAGTCTCCAGTGTAAACGTAGCCTTTTATACTAAACGTGTCTCCAGCTGTCGGGAAGGATCTGATCATGTGGTTGTCTTCGCAAGTTCAGCGAACTGGCTGGGGTGGTGGATCCACAGAGTTTCTCAGGTCATCATTTTATTGCAAATACAACAAATCGCTTCCTCCAGGCTTTGGGTTCTCCTTTTTCATTTGGCTTGAAACCGCCCACAGCGATGTTGTGTCTGGCTCCGCAACCAAGTCCAAAATCATGTCACCAACCAGTAACACACCAAGTGTATCTTGGCTGATCAGCAATATTTGGATTAAAATTTGGATTTTCCCTTCAAACAGTAATTAAGATGAATTGGTGCTCATTCAGTTATTTGTCACAATGAAAATGAAAATAATTCTTATTCTGTTTATTGGCCTTGAATTAAAATGACAGGAAAATGACCGCGGTCAGCGCAAATCATCATGGTTAGCTCAGACAATCACGATCAGGTGGTTGCGTAATAATCGCGACAGGTCTAAAGAGGTAAGCGTACTGAACGTCTAACTAGGCTCTATGAGGAGTCCTAGTATTAGGCTGCTTACTGTAGGCCTGATTTATTGGCTTTATGTGGCTGATGAAAAATAGTGTTCACTGGAATGACTTACATCATCTCTCTCTCTCTCTCTCTCTCTCTCTCTCTCTCTCTCTCTCTCTCTCTCAGCCTCTCTCTTTCTGTCACTGTTAACAAAGCAGTGGTGAATAAGAAGAGAGTAAAGAAGGAGGAGACACAACACAGAGCTGTTAAAGCAACAGGTTCAAATGTCACCTCAGTGACACAAACACAAACAACAACAAAAACAAACACAGCAACAATAGAAGCCTGTAGTTTAAACCTGTTTAGGAAAAGGACAACATGAGAACAGGCAGCAGTGTGAAAAAAGAGTTTTGGGGGGAGGGTAAGGGGCGATAAAGAGGAATAAAAGAAAAAAAAAGAGTGGGAAAGCAAAAGTTAGAGAACAGAACAGAAAGCACGAGAGAGGGAGAGAAGGTGAAAAATGGGAAAGAGAGAGAGAGGGGAGAGAGAGACAGAAAGAGAGAGAGCGAGTGAGGGAAATGGAAAGAAAGCTAATTGAGGGAGAGAAAGCAAGTAAAGGACAGAGAATCAGAGGATGAAAGAGAGAGAGACAGACTAGGGATGAAAAAGAGTGAGAGAGAGCAAGCAAGACAGGCAGACAAAGTGAGAGAGAGTGAAAGAGAGCAAGAGGGAAAGGCAGAGGGAGAAAGAATGTGAGTGAGCGAGAGAGATAAGGAGATAATATATATATATATATATATATATAGAGAGAGAGAGAGAGAGAGAGAGACAGAGAGAGAGAGAGAGAGAGAGAAAGAGAGCTGGTGCTGGGTAAATCAGCTCTATTTTAAGCCTGTGTCTAAGAGACGTCCAACAGATCAGATGAGAATACACAAAGACACACACACACACACCAGACGGCAGAGAGCAGTGAGTTCATTCCACACACTCTCACAGCCTATAGCATCCTTCTAACCTACTTTCTTTCTATTGATCCAATTAATCTTTGATATAAACAGTCAGAATCACCTCTATATTTCTGCATTATTATAGTCAGTTAAAGGGCTCATATCCTATTGTCTGTTATCTTATTTTCCCCCCGTCCATTCGCGACATTTGCATGTCTTACGTACCCAAAACCAGTGTAATTCATTTTTACTGCTGGCTATTTTCCAACCTCTCTTCATCCCTCTCGTTCATCCCATTAGCCACACTGATATGTAAATGACCTCTGTCCTGATTGGCTGTCTTGTATTGTGCCTCACTCAAAAAGTAGTCCAGGTTGAAACACTCTTTATAACTTCAATGTGAGATCTGAACTGCTGCAGGCTGAGCAGGAGGATATACATGAATGTGTTGGATTTTGTGATGTCACAAAAATATGGAAGCTTATTTCTGTCTGGTGGGAGTTTCTGACAAGGGCATGTCAAAATTTTAACTTTTTATCTAAAAAGTAATGACACGGCGGTGAAATTTTGATTATGTTGACGTTATCACTCATTATCTTGAGGTTTTGACTTCTATTCAAATAACCGTCAATTTCCTGATATTTTAACTTAGTTTGTCAAAATACTGACTTTCTCATTTCTGATTTTTTTTATTTGAAATTTTACCTTATTTTGTTGAAACTAGTTATGTCAGGATAATGGTCACTGGGCAGGGTGACCTTAGGCTCATGTACAGCAATCAGTCAATGCCTTCTATGGAGATTCTACTACGAAGGCATGTGTCAGTACAGTGTGATTCGTAATGCCATTGCATGCCATGTGGCAGACTAAGGTTTGATTCCTGATCTAGGAAAATGCACCAAACTGTACCAAACTGGCCCAATCCCATTTCACCCCTCACCCCTACCACTTAGCCCTAGCCCTCCGTTTTGCGAGTTCACCCCTAGGGGTAGGGTGTCTCAATTTTTGAATAGCTTCAACTTTATATCACCAAAGAAGTAGGGGTGGGCGATAGTCAATAATTGTCTTATCCCCCCTTTGAAGGCATATGATGCCCTAAATGTAACTAAACCCCAGCAGTGAGGTTGTTGAACTTCACCCTCCTCTGCTGTCACTGCAGACTGGCAGGGTCGCCTACAGAGCAGCGCTAGTAGCCGTTAATGAAGCAATGCTCTTTATATTTGAGGGTTATCTGATTTCGTAGGGGAGGATTTCAACCACCACCCCTGTAACTCAGTTCTAGAGGGCAAGGTGACACTCAAAAACAAGGGATAGATGTAAAAATAAGAAATGGGATTGAGCCTAAGATCATTGGGCAAGACTCCTAACGTTATATCCGCCTACATCTGTAACAAGGTTAAAACTGTAAGCCACTCTGGAGAAGAACTTCCACCAAATGTCATAAATGTAATGGTTGCACTTTAAGTAGCTGGACTTACTGATTAAAAAGCTGTCTAAATACTTTTGGACACAGTATAGTAACACTCTATTTGTTCCTAAAGACTGAAGGACCACCAGTGAGGAGAGAAAGAGAGAGTGAAGAAAAGAGAGAAAGTGTTGTGAATATTCATTCATGTGGCGGACAGAGTGCTGAAGTATTCAGATCACATTCTCAGTCCTAGAGGAACACGCGGTGGAGCATCCAAATCACATTTACTCCCCACCCGTCATCCATCATCTCTCCACACAAACCGCACAGCACAGCCACACTAAACTGCATGGCAACAATCTCACTCTCCCCTTCTCGCTCACTCTCTCACACTTTCTCCTTCTCTCTCTCACCTTTCTCTCTCTCTCTCCCTCCCCTTCTCGCTCACTCTTACACTTTCTCCTTTTCTCTCTCACCTTTCTCTCTCTCTCTCTCTCTCTCTCTCTCTCTCTCTCTCTCCCTCCCCTTCTCGCTCACTTACACTTTCTCCTTTTCTCTCACCCTCTCTCTCTCTCCCTCCCCTTTCTCGCTCACACTCTTACACTTTCTCTCTTCTTTTCTCTCTCACCCTTTTCTCTTGCTCTTACACTTTCTCTCTTTTCTCTCACCCTTTTCTCTCTCTCTCTCCCCCTTTTCGATTACTCTCTTATACTTTCTCTCTCACCCTTTCCTCTCTCTCCCCCTTGTCGCTCACTCTTACACTTTATCTCTCCATTTCTTTCTCACCCTTCTCTCTCTCCGCTTCTCGCTCACTGTCTTACACTTTCTCCTTTTCTCCCTCACCATTCTCTCTCTCTCTCTCCCCCTTCTCGCTCACCCTCTTACACTTTCTCTCTCCGTTTCTCTCACCATTTTCTCTCTCCCCTTACACTTTCTCTCTCCGTTTCTCTCACCATTTTCTCTCTCCCCTTACACGTTCTCTCTCCGTTTCTCTCTTACTCTTTTCTCTCTCTCCTTTTCTCTCACACCCTTTTCTCTCCCCTTCTTTCTCGCTCTCTTAGACTTTCTCTCCCCTTTTCTCTCCCTTTCTCTCACACCCTTCTCTCTCTCCCCTTACTTTCTCTCCTTTTCTCTCACCATTTTTTTTCTCCCCTTACTTTCTCTCCTTTACTCTCTCACCCTTTTCTGCCCCCCCGCTCACTCTCTTACACTTTCTCTCTCCTTTTCTCTCACCTTCTCTCTCTCTCCCTCCTTGTCACTCACTCTCGTACTCTCTCCTTTTCTCTCTCGCCCTTCTCTCTCTGTCTCTTACACTTTCTCCTTTTCTCTCTCACCCTTTTCTTTCTCCATCCTCTCGCTCACTCATTCTTACACTTTCTCTCTCCCTTTCTTTCTCTCCACTTTCTATCTGTTCCTCTCTCCTTTGTCTCTCTCCCTTTCCCCTTTCTTTCTATCTGCCTCTCTATCTCCCTTTCTGTCCCTCTCTTTTTCTTTCTCTCTCACTCTTTTCCATCTCTCCCTTCTCTTTTTCACTTTCTCTTTTCCTCAAAATGTTCTCTCTGTCTCTTTCTATCTCCCCTTCCTTTGCTCTTTCACTTTTCACTTTTCCTCTTCCTTTATCACTTTCTCTCAATTCTCTCCCCCTTTCTCTCTTCTTCCACCTTTCTTTCTTCCTCCTTATCTCTTGCTCTCTCTTTCTACATCAGACGTATTCTCTCACTTTCACTCCCTCTCATTTTTTCTCTAAAGTTCTCTCTCAACCCCTCTCTCTTCCTTCCTATTTCACAAGGTCTCCCCCTCCTTCTCTTACTCTCTCTCTGTCACTTTATTACTCCCTCCATCCCTATATCTTAATTTTTCTCACTCTCTCACACACAAATACCTTATGTAAATAATTGATCACAACAACAACAACAACAACAACAGCAGAAAGAACACTAATAATAACGTGTCCTGTCTCTGTCTCGTTCGGTTGGGCTCTGAGCTGGAGCTCTGTCTCCTGGAGAAGAGCTTAATTGAGCCGGAGAAGAAAAATCTCTAGCCGGAATCTGACGTGGAATCCATATACCACAACACTCTTTTCCTCTTCCTCATCAGCAAATCGCCCCTCTTCTCTATCTTTCTCTTTTTCAAGTTTCCCCTCATTTCTCCATCTTCTCCTCCTTACTCTGCTGGGTCTCCAGCTTCCAGGTACACCACAAGCCCCTATTCATTTACTTCCCAGTCCATTTCATCATTCTTGGTCTTGCCAATGGTTTGTTTGGGAGACATAAACTGATCGATACAGCAATAAACTATGACAGTTCCTCTTGTGGGATGTCATCAATACTATTAATGCCTATTCAAATTATATGCAAAGATCTGAGGATATATAAACGGAAAATGTACATTTATGCATTTGACAAGCACTCTAATGCAGAGTGATTTACAGTTTAATAACGTTATGGAGGTAAATGTAGTGTAAGGAGTCTTGTCCAAGAACTAGTATTGGTTTAGTGTTGTTTGCTTGCCGCCTGGGCAAGTGAATCAAACCTCAGTATGCTGCATGGAGAGTTACTCACTATGCTATACCAACCGCAACGCTGCACCTGTTTAAAGTAATTAGGTGTTTGAATAAGGCATGTGTAGTTTTGAGTTATAAAAAGTCCTCAAAGTGAATAATAATCGAATTTCTGCAGGTATCTGATTATTCAAATGGCCATGTAAACGCATATACATGTAATTCTGATATCGGGGTAAGGTCTAGAAATCTTTTTAGGAAATCCGATAAAGAGAGATGGCTTTTAGCTCAATAATTAGGTTTCTCCGTGCATGTAAACTGATTTTTTTTTCTCAGTCTGCACATGTCAAAAAAAAAAAAGCTGTGGTACCGCAAATAAGCAAGCAGCGCTGCCACGAGATGGCAACAAAACACTTTTGGAGCAACGTGGAAACCAACTACATGCTCGACGAAACGAGGAATATAAATATTATTCATCTTCTATATAGAACTGAATAGACCATTTACAACCATTTGTCACTGTATTTGCACACTGTGACACTGGACTTCTGCATTTAACCCATCCATGCAGTGAAACACCCACATACATGCACACTAGTGAACACACACACACTATAGGGCAGTAAGCACACTTGCCCAGAGCAGTGGGCAGCCCTATCCACAGCGCTCTGGGAGCAATTGGGGGGTTAGGTGCCTTGCTCAAGGGCACTTCACTCATAGACTGTCAGCCAAGGGGATCGAACCGACAGCCTTCCGGTCACAGGGCTGGTTCCCTAACCTCCAGCCCACGACTGCCCCTTCTTATGATGTATGTTCATATTTTCAGGTAAAGTGACGTGATATTTTTTTAAAAAGCTGCATGAAGTTCGAGTTTTACATTATGTCACGTCTTCTTCTGTGAGTTTATTGGCTGGTTGCAAAGCAGGACCCGAATTTCTGCCTGACTCATGTAGACCGAGAGTTTCACATCAGATTATTAAGTGCATGTAAAGCCACTCATTATTGCGATAAATATCATTGATACTGTGAGTCTCTAAAGAGCACTGACCAACTGCACTGTGTCTGTTTCACCTACCAAACCTCAGAAAAACTAATTATCATGATGCATGTCATTTATCATGAAAATGTCCAAGTATTGTGATGTCATACATTTTGGCATATTTTTTGCCACCCTTACAGCAAAAACATCAGACTAGCATCTTTCAAATTAAAAGCCTGGCCACAGCTTTGGGTTTTAAAGCAAACATCTTACATGAGAAATGCTCTTAGCTTGTTACGTTAAATGTGAAGCTTTGTGTTCTGTAAGTTGTGAAATTTAATGATATACATTACTGACTCACACAATCTGCCTTTGGCCAATTTATTATGCTGATTTCGGTCGATTTGCGTTGCAATTTTATGCAGCACATTGTGAGGCATGTAAGTACACAAGAGCTGTATTTGAAAGCTGCTGCTACACCTATAATGTTGTTTGCATAAATATACATAAATGTTTGTGCTAAATAGCCAGTTGCCTCTTATTACTCATGTTTCACTTTATTTGATTCATGTTATTTAAATTGGACACCATTTTTCATGTATGCATTTAAAATGCCAATCTGGCTCATTGAAGATCGAATAATCTCTTTTCTTGATCTATAATGAGCCAAACTAGCACTGGAAATGGGCCAAAACAGTACTGGAAATGTGCTAGTGGGTTTCATGTGGTCACTGAGCCCATACTGTATAGGGTTTGGGGGGAAAAAAACAATAATACTGGCCAACAAAATTATGCAGCAGCTAATTTGGCTGGACAGAAATCAGAATCAGAATCAGCCATAATAATTTACATGAATTAATGTGTATTTTTCCTCTTTTTCCTTGCAGTTAACCAGATATCTGTTCAGTAACTCTTATAAATACTTATGAATATCAAAATTAGTCTCAACACACATCCCTAGCATTGTGAGTGCCACTCCTGCTGGTTTGTGCCACAATAAGATATGCCTGCTGGCGCCTATCGGACGTGTTTTTGTGAGCCTGGGAGGGGAAAACATTAGCAAGCATAAGGGTCTCCTATCAAGTCCTTCAGCCTGTTCCATTTGAATCCCTCTTTTCGCTCCCTCTTTTCTTTCCATCCACGTTTATCACTATCCTCCCTTCTTTCAGCCCAGAAAACAGAATGTGGAGAGCAGCCATCGCCTCAGACGGCCCCACAGCACTCTCATAAAGACGTCTCGGAGCTAAACTGCGTTCAGGAGAGCAGTTTTCCTCCCTGTTTGCCGTAACGGTGCCGTGGCTGCTGATAGAGAGCTGATAGAGGCATTTACTGAGCCCAGACAGAGCTGTGTAGAAGCGAGACCATGATATTATGCAAACGAAGGATGACTTTCATCTACTGCTCAGGAGCTAGCGCGCTCTCTCTCTCTCTCTCTCGCTTTCTCGCTTTCTTTCAATTCAATTTAGTAAGCTTTATCAGCATGACCATATTTAGCTTCCGTACTGCCAAAGCAGCACCGAAAGAATAACTAACATTAAGAGATTTAAGAACTGTATAGTTTCAATTTAAGAAAAAAGAGGATTTGGTCTGAAATGATCACAGTATGTAAGTGTGAGCACCAATTTAGGGAAATGTAGAGAACAGAAAAAAATACATAAAGCTATTTCACATGGCATGGCATTTTGAAATTATGTGAGATAGCTTTGGGTGATGAGGGATGGTTGTTGAAGTAGTACATACAGTATCTCACAAAAATGAGTACACCCCTCACATTTCTGCACATACTTTATTATGTCTCTTCATGGGACAACACTACAGAAATGAAAACTGGATATAAATTAAAGTAGTCAGTGTACAGCTTGTATAGATTTACTGTGCTCTGAAAATAATTCAACACACAGCCATTAATGTCTAAATAGCTCTTACTTTTTGTTGAAAATTTCATCCTGAACGGACCAACAGAAATGCTCCAAAATAGCTTGGAATACACTCTAGTCACATTAACTTAAAAGTAAATAACATATTTGGCCTCTCCTGTAAATGTACCATTTTGGAGATGCAGCTTTTCTTTGGACAGAAATGAAATACACATTTTAAGTATCCTAACAGAGTGAGCTTTCCCATAGAACGTCTACCAATTCTTAGTAGGATGAATGGGAATTGTCGGGACTCCCACAGGACCACCACAGAGCAGTGCTGCTGGTGTTTTTAAATATCTCAATGTCACTGCTGGTCTGAGAACAGTCCACCAACCAAAAATAAATAGCCAACAGCATCCTGTGGGCAGCATCCTGTGACCACTGATGAAGGACTAGAGGATAACCAACACAAACTGTGCAGCAGCAGATGAGCTATCGTCTCTGACTTTACATCTACAAGGTGGACTGAAAAGGTAGGAGTGTCTAATGGAGTGGACAGTGAGTGGACACAGTGTTTAAAAACTCCAGCAGCACTGCTGTGTCTGATCCACTTGTACCAGCCCAACACACACTAACACAACAACACCACATCAGTGTTACTGCAGTGCTGAGAATGAACCACCACCCAAATAGTACCTGCTCTGTGGTGGACCTGTGGGGTTCCTGACCACTGAAGAACAGGGTGAAAGGGGGCTAATAAAGTGTTCCTATATGATCAGCAACAAAATAGACAATGAGTGGAGAAAAAAGAAGATGGTTTTGATTTTATGACTGACTGGTGTGTGTAAACACATACACACACACACACCTCCATATCTGTCTCTCTCTCAGCTAGGACACTAACCGCGGAGACGATGACAACACCTTAAAACAATTAGCCTAGCCTGAGCTGTCACAGTCGCTCTGACAATACAGTGCAGAATCAAAGAGCAGGGGTGTGTGTGTGTGTGTGTGTGTGTGTGTGTGTGTGTGTGTGTGTGTGTGCGCGTGCACGCTGCCCTCCTTGTTAACTCGCCCACATTCTGTTCAATTGCCAGAATGGAGCCCTCCCTCGTCCTGTTTGATCAGTAATAAAGGAAAACATGAGAGAGCCAAATCACTCCTCTCCTCCTTCACCCTCCGGATCCTCTTCATTCCTTTATTTCTCCTTTCTCTCTCCCTCACTCCCTTTCTCCTTCTCTTTTTCCTAAAGGAGAGCAAGTAATTATGGCACCATGCTGGAAAAAACTCTCCATTCCTCTTGCCAGCCTCTCTCTCTCTCTCTCTCTCACTCTGCTATCCTTCTCCTCTCTGTCTCAACCCCCCCTAAACCCCCCTCTCCTGCTGTCTCTTCCCCTCCCCCTGCTCCTTCTCTATCCCTCGGTGTTTCTGGCACTCGCTCCCTCTCACACACTTTCCTCTCTCTATCCATTTTGTTTTCATTCTTTCTTTCTGTCACTTTCCCCACTTCCCTCTCTTTTTCTCTTTACCTCCCTATCATTCTTTCTCTTCCCATCTCTCCATTCCATTTCTTTTTTCTTTCCCTCCCTCATTCTTTCCTTTCTCTTACTCTCACTCCCTCTCATCGCTCTGCTCCTTTTTTCTTTCTGTCCATCTCCTCCTCTTTCTCTTTTTCTTTCTATTTTCCATCTCCTTCTCTCTCTCCCTCTCATTTTCTCTCTCTGCCTCTCTTGCCTTTTGCTATCTCTCTCTCTCTCTCTCCTGCATGCAGTCCTGCACGCATCCCTGACTGCACTACACATGGACGTGTGTGTGTGATGGGCGTTCCTCCGCAGCTCCTCCTTCCTCCTGCGGGGTCAAAAGTTTACCGTGGTTTTAATTTCACCTTTCCTCAGCCAATCACAACACAGCAGCGGCTGCCGGCGAACTTTAGCCCACTCGCGAATTAAAATGACGACGATCTACTGCTAGCCTGCCCCCCCCCCCCTCTCCCTCTCTCCCTCTCTCTCTCTCTCTCTCTCTCTCCCTCTCTCTCGCCTGATTTCTTTCTCCTCTCCACCCCCCCTTTCTTTCCCTTCCTTGCCCGGGTGCGTATTTTCTCTCTTCTCCTTTTCCTCTTTCTTAGCCGGTCTATCGTAAAGTCTCTCATTTAGCACATGGTTAAGAAAACCGGAAAAAAATAAGGGACATTATTTTATTATTCAAAATCATTTTATTCCACATTTCCTTTGATATAAATGAGATGGAGAGGGACAGAGAGAAAGGTAGAGAGAGGGGGGGGGCAGGGAGAGAGAAAAACCAACAATCCCCTTGAGAGAACACTGCAGACTCTCAATCTGCATCTATCTGCATTCCGTTCTCATTATTTATGAAAAATGCACAGTGCACACAATCCCAGCCATTAATCAATAACCCCCCACCGCCTCCACCCCGCATATGCATATAAAGCCCAGGCCTGACAAAGGGGTGAGCTGAATTAATCATCGATTACAGAGGAATCAGTAAAGCCAGGAGAGAGAGAGAGAAATAAAAAGCTTATATATTATATTAAAATTATAATATAATATAGTACCTAGTTAACTGAAGCACTGACCAACACTTGTGGTATTTCCAAACGAGTATTCAAATATTTGCTCTAAAATGTCTCGCTAACATTCAAGGTTCGTTAAAAAATCATTGGCTCCTGAGTGGCGCAACCGTCTAAGCGTTGGCCCTATCATCAGGAGATCCCGAGTTCGATCCCTGGCGATGCTACAGCCGTCTCTAGCCGGGGGTCCAAGAGAGCACAATGGGCCTCGCTCTCTCTCCCGCCCCCCATCACTCAACGCGATGCTAGTCAGCACATGCGTCTGTTAGCTGACGTAACAGATCTGGCAGTGGCACTTTCCTCTGAGCGCGGTCGGCTGTCCCGTGACGTTGTGTGAGCGGAAGTTCGAAAAGAAGCGGTGGCTGGTTTCACAGGTCTCAGAGGAAGCCTGTGTAAGCTTTCACCCTCCTAGCATTGGTAGTACTGGGGGAGTCCTAAGTAGCGGATGGAATTGGAAACGACTAAATTGGGGAGAAAATCAGGTAAAAAAAATTTTGAAAAATGAAATTTCACCAATTTACATTACATTAACAGCATTTGGCTGACGCTCTTATCCAGAGCGACTTACAATTTGATCATTTTACACAATTGGCCTGACTGCATGTCTTTTGGACTGTGGGAGGAAACCGGAGAACCGGGAGGAAACCCACACAGACACGGGGAGAACATGCAAACTCCACACAGAGAGGACCCCGGTCGCCCGGCCGGGGAATCGAACCCAGGCCCTCCTTGCTGTGAGGCGACAGTGCTACCCACCACGCCACCGTGCCACCATAATTTTTCAAAATTTCTGCATAATAATTTCTGCAGTAAAAGAGAAAGCTATTCAGAGATATGAAATGGAACACACAACTGGTGGTGACAAGAACCAGGAGCCACCATGTCCACAACACAAATATAGTCATTTCATTTACTATCCGAAGCCACCAGTGAACCTGCATGCATCTATGAGTTATTATAGATGATGCTAATGATGGTGAAATAATGATAAATGTGAAAAACTCTTTTCTTTGGGGGCTATTTTGCCTTACGCCCTGCATGTACCTCCACCATGAATTACTTCTAGAAAATGCTTTTTAGGCCAAAATCATATCTCAAAACAATGTCTCAGGCATCAGGCTGTGTATTCAAAACCACTTCATGTGGCAACTTTTTCCAGACGTCTGGTTTATATAACACACACACACACACACACATACATATATCTATATCTATATATATATATATATATATATATATATATCTATATATATATATATATATATATATATATATAAAACTTTATAATTATAAATATATGGCTAAAATGCTAAAATTATTAGGTTTACCACAGTGATCTACATTGACAACACTTTAAAATATTTTTAAAACAAAGATTTGTTTGGGACAGTAGAAATTTGGTTTCGGGACAGTGAACTTTCAGGTCACATGCCCAACTGGTCAAGTTGGAAAAAAAGTTAATACTGAACCCTGCAAACCAAACCAAATAAATTTGTTTACAGCGCAACAACTAAATTATGCAGAAATATGGAAAAATTGGTGGAATTCCCCTTTAAGAACCGGAATTGGTGGAATATCCCAATGAAAATTATTGCAGTTTCACTGATGCAAAGCATCTCTATTTGTAACTCCACAGCCTAAACCTTCACTTTAAAACAAGCCTTTGTTTATCCCATTTCCATTGTTACTATAAAGCTAATTTCAGCCGGTGTCTTTTCAGTGTTATCCCACTGCTTATTACCTGAAACTGAGAAACTGGGTGGAAAGTGCAGCTTCTAAGCCTTTAATCCACACCACACACGTGTCTGTTGCTATACGAGGACACACTTTATTATCAACTGAATTTGATGAAAAGCTATTGCTGTGTGAAGTTTTGTTTTGCAGAAATAAAAACATCCTTTCCTTTTGTCTGTGCTCATCACTGTCTGACAACCGCACTCAAACCTGTCTGATACAGAATGTAAATCAAACTTCAATGTATTCACTATGCAAGTAACTATAAACTATGTAATTACACTTAATTGTGTAATGTAAATTAACCTAATATCAAAATGACAATAATAGCAACAACAACTCATGACTTCCAAGGTTTAATCTTTCTTCTGCACACAAATCACTTCAGGAATCTGAAGGACGTGGTTAAGCGCTCCCAAACCTTCAGCTGCCAAAATAAAGAGCTCCTTAGCACCTAACCTGAGGGAGAAGGGCTAGACCAGTGGCTCCAGTTTCAACTCCAGCTTGGATTACAAAGTTAATTGCCTGGTGAAGAACAGTTCGATTTAAACAATGTCAACTGCAACCGACCCCCCCTGCCACTCTTCACAGCAGGTTTCCTCCAGTCCCAGACGTGCTGTATAACCATGCCCCCCCCTTCCCCCACCTTCGCTTCCTGATCCCATACATCCTGAGAGAAGTTTACACCATGAGGGCAATTAGCACCATTGTGTCAGTTACCCTGCGCACTGAGTTTGTTCAAATGGACAAAAGTATGTAGCATAACTACAAATAGCAGCACTATAATAGTAACAACAAAGCCTCAATTTTGTCCATAATACACAGATAACAGTTTATCACACAGTGTCAAAAACCACCTATGCAAGTCTTTTAGAGATTACTTAATAACGCGACACTTTGAGGGGAGTACATAATGATTTCGGCATGCAGTCAGTACCAGGCTTGTGGGTGGCTATAAGCTTCCATTATTTGTTAAAGAAGCATTACAAGTGAAATTACTTGTGAAAGAAGCATGATGTTGCGGGTAAACTGATTTGGACAATATCAGTTTTACATGGGGAGGAAGGGTAATATAGTTTTACCACAGGCCATCTGTAATGTTTGTGACTCATTCACACAGGATAGGAAATCTACAGGGATGGGAGTGGCTACTCGTTTTAGACTCTGCCTTCATACTCAAGAGTTCCGTATGTAATAAATACACAAGTAGAAAAAAAGTTTTAATATTTAATTTAGCCTAATTTCATGTACCCTAGCCATTAGCGAAGGACCGATACCACTGTTTCCCCCCACGATACTGATACTAAATAAGAATCCTAGTCCTTGTATTTATACAGTTATATATATTTTTATATATTGGTCAAATCTGTGCCCTGTGTCATGTTTGCTTATGTCTAATTTTTTTCCCAACAATATGTCTTTCTACTGTAACACTGTAATTTCCCTTTGGGATCTTTGTACATGTTGGATTTTTATATATACATATACATTTTATACATATACAGTATATGTATATACATATATATACATATATCCACACACACACACACACACACACACACACACACACACACACACACACATATATATATATATATATATATATACATACATACATACATATACACACACACACACACACACACACACTCAAACACACACTGCTTGAACAATGACTTCACGACAGGCAATCTTAGTATAAATTACAACTTCATTTACGCTCCTCTGTTACACCAAAAAGGCTCCATACACAGTTCAGTCGCTTACGAGTAGAAAACATGTCCACCTATTAGTTTGTTATTTTATCATTTTGCTGACTTAAGTCAATGCAGTGTGTCAATAGCTCAGGAATTTCAACGTATCTACAGAAAATCTAACCTTTTCTGTGATTTTACATGGTTTAGGGTTAAAACTTTGCAATTTTACATTTTAATGTCCTGCACTCAAGGCAGAATCTATACATCGCTGCTGTCGGAACAAAACCTTGTATCTCAATTTTTGTCCTTTTTCAGTTTTTGGCCCAATTTAAAAATACCTGTGGCTCTTTACATTGTGTGTAAATTTAATGATAAATGGACCAAAAGACACACCCCAAAATTACTCAGAAAAAACTGTTTTTTTCCTTCTGTAAAGTTACCATTATTCTGGAGGTTTTGTTCCAACAACAGCAATATATTCTCTGACTTTGTCTTATATATAGACAAATATGTATAATACAAGTACAAAAAACACAAAAACATCTTTCCCTCACGTTATAATGGGATAATTATAGACATGGTAAGTTACAGGAGATAAACAAAACCTTGTTTATAACCTGGTTATTTGTACAGTTCATTTTACATTATGTAAAACGACTGATGGTGGATTCAGATGGGACTAAAATCGCTGAATAAAATTACTCAACACCAATAATAATGACATTATCCCACCTCCCTGTGTAAAAGTAACCCCATCCACAGAGTGCTTTAGTCAAACTCAGTTTATTAAGAGGAAAAGGGCACAACATGCAGTTCTGTATCTGAGCAACACTGCCACTAAACGTAATTAAAGAAGTAGTGAAAATTCTAATGATGTCTTTCCTAAAAACCCTGATGTGCATTAAAAATCAGGTCAACTTAAAATTATGTAGCAATTTACTTCATAGCGTTAGTGATTGAACTCAACTACTGGGCACTTTAGAACTCTTTTACACCTTCAAGTTGGTTTAAGAAGCTGTGAAGTAAGTTGCCTTATAATTTGAAGCTGACGTGGCTTTCTGTTCATTACAGTGTTTAGGTTTAGGTGTTTAGATACAACAAAAGTTACTTTAAGTTGTGTAGTCTAGTGTCTGCAGAGCTGCTCATCACTAGTGTCTCAACATGCAGAGTGGGGAAGCCTGATAATGAGGAGGTCATGGCCACAAAGCACCCAAACGTCCTTCCCTCTTCTGTTCAGAGCCAGACAGGAAGCAAAGGGTGAGGGAGGTTTTAATCAGTGTCTTTTGTGGGGACAAACTTAGTATAAGAGTCAGACTTCAGAGAGGAAAAGAAGCCGCATTTGAAATGTGAGATCATCATCTATCTGTCTCGCATGTTAAAAACCTTCTGAGTCTTCAGAGAAAAGGTTGCAAAAAGTCAACTGTAACCTTCAAAGTTCAAGGTTGAGAGTGGTTTGCACAAGCTATACAGCATTCCAAACAACTGGGAGGAAAATTTTACTTAGAATTGGCTAAAAGCAAAAAATAATACCGAAAATAATGAGAGTAAATGGTTAAATGGGGTTCCTTTACCTTTTATGTGACAGCGAAGAGCCTCCAACTCACAGAATTACTACGTTTGCTCCTGCATGCCCTTCAGAGTTCATGACCACATAAAAAAAGCAGAAGAAAAAAAGTGTTGTTATTATTATCTGTTGGTACATCCACTGCTGATTCCAGGAACATCACTGACTCAGCTTACTACTACTACTACTACTACTACTATCACCACTAATATTAATAGCTTCAATTTCCCAGCAGAATTTTTGAGGCAGTTCCTAATACTAAAGCAGCTCTATATATACATATATACACACACAGACACACACACACAGACACACACACACAGACACACACACACACATACACACATATATATATATATATATATATATATATATATATATATATATACACACATATATACACACACATACATATACATATGTATGTCATTTTATTTACGAGGCAAAACCACCCATGAAGCTGCACATATCATCCGAGTTTTTTATTGTAATGTTGTAATGCTGATGATAAAATAATGATAAAGAAAGAAAAAAATAAATCTCTCTTGGGATTACTGCCTTAGAACACTCAGCTTGTACCCCTAAACCATGAATGTATTTAAAAGTGAAACATTTTAGGCCATAAACCTCTCTCAACACTATCGTAAAATGATATCTCAGGCACAAGGCAACATATCTGGAAGCATTTTGTAATAACTTTCTGTGAGGGAGCTTTTAGAGGCTGTGAACAAGTCTGTTTCTCTAGAACGCAGTTCACATCAAACCACTCTGAACATTGTTCAGTGGAAAAATCCGTGGATTCAATCAGCGCTGGGCACAGGTCTACAAAAAAAAAGAAAAAAAGAAAAAACTATAGTTTGAAAAAACTATCAACACTGGCAGATCAAATAGCAGTTAATATTTTTAACATGTATTTTTTTCATTTAGTAGTCTTAATCTGCAAGATAGCACTGTTTCTTTTTAGTGAGTTCAAGGCTTCTGTTAGTGCTGTAATTGTATGGAATGGTTGAATAGAAGAGTGGATAACTCACTCTTTCCAAACAGGGGAAACAGGTTGACTGGAAGGAAAGATTTGCAGCTAAAAAATAAACATCAAAATATCACAATGCTTAGTATATCACAAATATTTAAATATCACAATAGAATCATGGCTTAATTATCTTGATAGTCATAATGCCTAAAGATTCCCACCCCCAAAAGCAAGTGTCTTCAGCAACTTGACATGCTTTAAGGCAAGTGTATAGTGACTTTGGCATGCAGTTTGCATTAAGCTAACTGGAGGGGAAGCAGTAACTTTTTAGCTACATTAACTTTGTAGCTCCACTGCAAGACTAAAGAAGCAAAGTCCAGATGCCAAATGTGTCTTGGCTGTTTGAGTACATTTGAGATAAGGGGTACAACTGTGTAAATTTGGCCAAACTATCATTTTCAAGCACTGCATGCAGCTATTCCTATCATCTCAGTTTCCTCTCTCTAACCTTCAGATGAAGTTCTGCCGTCCAGACGGACCTCTGTCAGAACTGTCACTTCAAAGCCTCAGAGCCTCAGACGGAAAGGTCAGGCCACACCTGTGGCCCTCATGTGAATTATTAATGTGGTTGTATTCTCTTTCTATCCACCTTCTCTCCAAAACTGAGAGCAAAGGCTTTATTTATAGCAGTCTGTGAGGTTAAGCCCAGCCAGGTCTTATCTCAATCTGCTGCGTGTGGTCTTGGAGGGAGAACTTTTACTCCTGCCTGAAGTAAACAATAAAAACTCATGAAAAAAGTGTTTGAAAATCATAAAACTGCAACTTCAGAAACTGTTGTGTCAACAACTTTGATACCTCTCGGGGTTTAGGCACTGCATAGCTGAGCAGTACCATGCAAGATCGGGCTTGACTGCGTGCCACCCACCCCACTATTTCAGCTCAGCTTCTTAGAAGAAACTGACACACCAGAGGCAGCAGATGCCTTGGAAGTGGTAAAATCTGGCGAGAGGAAGGAGACACCTTGCACTCATGTACCTGCATGTTGAGTTAAAGAAGAGCGCATTCTCCACAGCCCATTTCTGCCAGGGATCTAATGAGGCCTGACCGTTCCATCAGTCTGCAGACAAAATGTCTGCATGACAAAATGCATGAGTCTCCAGACTGGATCAATGCCACAAGCTCGGAAAACATGCAATCCAACCACCCACCACGTCTATCTCCAGAAACCCGGTTCTGAAGCAACAGTGTTTTACATTCAACCAAACAGTGACCCTTCAAATGTCTCACAGCCTTTGGTGGACAGTACTATAATTCTGGCCTTTATGTCTTGGATTCTGTAAATGAAGCTAGCTGTGGTTACGTGCAAAGATTTTTGCCATTGCCGATTTAACACATTCCAACTACAGATTTAGACTGAGGTGTTTATATGCACACTCTACTCAACAATCTGATGGAAAATCTTTTGTTTACATGCGCATTACAAGTAATCAGATGTAAAATGATGCACATGCGTGTAGTACCACTTAGAGTAAACGTTACCCTGACAGTGAACATCACATGAGGTCCAGTCTGAATGAGATGAGTTTCCAGGTGGCGCGCTTGTGTTTTTAACTGCTTTAAAATGATGTCAGACTCAGAAAAACGTACTTCACACACACTTATTAAACAAGGGCGAAAAGAAGACGTCGTGTTCTGAGACACATAAGTTGGACATCCGTCCCACCGCCATCTTTTCAAGATCAGAGCATAAACTTCGTCTTCTCTGCAGACCAGTTTCTGCTCCACCATGTTGAACGTTATAAAGTTTTGCTATGATGTGATGCACATGCACAGAATGTACTTACATGTTCCTATTGGAAGTGTAATCAGATACATGCTATTATTCTTCTATTTAACAGATTATTAACAGGATTACTCACCTCAATTGGATAGAAATTGTATTACGAATGGCCTCAAACTGTATTCTCAATGACCTTGTGGGGGTGTGTCCCCCAAAGTGTCAAACGTCTATCACTCTAAAGTTTGGACTCACCTGTCATTTTATTAGTCTTTGTCATCTTATATAAATAATATCTTGAGATATGTTCTCGATACACAAAACATGCACATGCTGCTTTCTGCCAGTTTGTGACTATTTTACATTGGAATTATGACAAACACAGTCAGTGTACATGTTTTAAAGAGGCATGAAGCTAAGCTATGTGCTTTATTGCACATTTTTTCATATTGGTTGTGAAATTATGTGAAACTGACAATAATAAATACAGAATTTCTGCTATTTGCATAGTAAGGAGTACTTTATGTTCTTGTTACACAGATATTCTGATGTATTGTAAAGGACTGAATCACAGTATTGTGATATCATTATCTTGGGCAATGTATCATGATAGCATCGTATCATGAGATGCCCTATGATTCTCATGTTACATTTTTATGTCTTTCTCTGCCATTCTTTCAGAGGCACCAAGAACTCGTACGACAGTATTAAGTGCATCAGAACATGCATTAGAATAGCAGGTGGATTGCTATTTTCAGAATGACCACTTTTTAAATAGCTAGGTAATTAACAGTAATGTTGAAAGCAAGTATTTGTGCTCATATTTTTACATTCTCATCAGAGAAATCCACATTTTGCTCTATGCCCCAACCACCCCCCCAATTTTGGTCTCCCCCAATTATGAATGCATAGCTAAATTGATCATAGCAGGGTCTGCAAAAGTTTCATCGGCATAAGAGAGGTAGCTGAGGGGAGACGGCTGGAGAGAACAGACCGACATGATCGCATAACAGCAGAAGAGTTCAGGCAAAGTGAAGCCACTCACTTGCTGAATTACATCTGGTAACATTTACTACTAAAGTACTTAGAGAGAGAGAGAGAGAGAGAGAGAGAGAGAGAGAGAGAGAGAGAGAGATAAAAAGCAAGATAGATGTAACCTGTAGAATGGATGTTTGTAAAAGCCTTTAAATGGGGACATCTTTTTCAGAGTGGAAAAGTGAATGAAATCAGTGTGGCGCATTACTCCCTGCCATATGGCACTAGTGAAGCCACTCCACAAAGCCTTAATGGTGTAACCTTACCTACACAACCTACTTCCACATATGCTCCATTCAGAATGACGAATCACATTGGTTTGACATAGCAAACATACTGCTCCTCATTTTATTATTCTATGCCTTTTTTGTAACGTTTTCATGGGTTGCAGTTCTTCGGCTAGAACCCCAAACCTCTACAGGATTGTGATTTCGGGACCAATCATTTCCCCACAGGAAATGAATGGTGGAAAACTGAGAACTCTAATCTAACTGCCATAAATGGTGTAAATAAGTACACCTCTCACACAGCCTCTCATAGCAAAACTACAGCAACTACCTGAGACACATGGCCTAGCAACACTATAGCAACCACCTTGGATACCATAGCAACAGCCTGTTAACACCTAAGCAACCATCTAAGATATCACAGCAATGGCCTTGCAACATCTCTGCAACCACCTAAGATACCATCGAAACAGCTTAGCTACACCTTAGAAACTACCTAGGATAACGCTGTAATGGCCTAGTAACACCTGAAGGATACCACAGCAATATCCTGGCAATTCCACAGCAATGACCTAGTAACACCTTAGCATCAACCTGGTATAACACTACAATGGCCTAGTAACACCTTAGGGATACCACACCAATGTCCGAGCAAAACTACAGCAACTACCTTGGATTCCACAGCAATGACCTAGTATCACCTTAGTAACAACCTGGGATAAAACTGCAATGACCTACCAACACCTTAGCAACCACCTGGGTTTCCACAGGAAAGGCCTAGCAACATCTCAGCAACAACCTAGGACACCACAGCAATGGCCTACAAACACCTTAGCAACCACCTGGGATACCACAGCAATGGTCTGGTAACATTTCAAGAATCAGGGTCAATGGTCTGCCATGAGAGCGTTCAGAGTCAGTGCACATGGAGAAAAATGTAAGAAAACAAAGAACTCAAACGTCAACGTCAGTAGGAATTTTACCAGTAATTGTGGGCATTTTCACTAATTTTGCTTTTTGAATGTCTGTGTTTTTAAACAAATAATATTTAAATTTTACCTATTATATTATTTAAATATTTTGTGTTATTCCCAACAAGAAAATATCTAACATTTTTAAGAATCAACATAGATGCATCAGAGCTCTGAAGCTGGTCTGTAAACATTAAATAAAGCGTGGAATATCCACCCTTTTCATTGTTTTTCACTTATCATCACATAATTCTGAATATGTACCAATTGTGTATCTTATTTCACTGTGTAATGTACAAACATTAGTGTTTCTTTGCTGGCAGAATAAGATTTTACGTTAGCAAACAAGCTAACAGTGTTTTTCACTTTGTATATTGCAGACGTGTTTCCTTTCATGCAGGTGAATTAAGAACATGCATGCTGCCATCAGCTCTACAGGAGACAAAACATCAACGGTGATGGAAGGAGATCATCAGTCGGCTCAAGTTGGGGTCAGTTCTTCCTCATCAGCTTAGACATACAAACACTGACCGTGCATCTCAACACTCTGGGCTCAATATTTTTTCAATATTAAAATGTCTTCAGGCTATACTCTCTCCATCTAGATCCATGCGGACCTCGAGAGGGTGGGTACACTATTGGAGGATGCGTCCCCCCTGAAGGGAGCTGAGAAATCGGCAAAATAAATAACAAAGCCGAAATCAATGTGGGTTGCTGTGAGCAGCCTTGGGTAGACCCACAGCAGCACACGCTGGCTCGTTTGCAACACAACGCAGCGGCGATCCCTCAGACCAGCTAAATATTTCATCAGCTGGCAGAAGAAACTGCTGCCCCATAAGGTCAGAGGTTCCTTTTGTTTGTTTCTTTATTGTGGAGAAATTGTAGGCTCAAATCAAACCCTCATGGAACGGCTCCTCGGGAGCAGGCATGCGTCGATGACAATGATTTTGCATCATTTCTTTCCTTCTTCCTCCTCTTTCTCACCTTTCCCTGATGCTCTCCCCTCTCTCCCTCCCTCTCGCTCTCTCTTCACTGGCTGTCTCCCTGTCTCCCGTCCTGGCGGCATGCGAGCGCTACTGGAATGAACGACCTTGAGCCAGCATGCAGGAGCGTGTTGCCATGGCAACGGCGCTTCACACAACCGAGTAACAGCTGGATGCAACACTCTTCCAGAATTTAAGCTGGAGTCGCTACAGTGAAAAAAAGAAAGAATAGTTGCGCTCTCCTCTTTTACTCATTTCAGTCTTTGGATCAATCGTTCATGAAATACAGCTAAAAATAGTCCGTAAAGAATGCAGCTACATCTATTTTACCATTTTGGGCTACAGTTTTTTTCACAATGCAAATATTAATAAATGCCACTTGGAGGAGCTTCCACATATGGCTCATTACACAAGCAGCTATATAAGTCATCCATCTACAGAAGTGAACAAATTGCTCAAACTTTAAGCTGTTGTCAAGTTTTCCATGACAGGTCACAGAGTAAATTTAACACAAGGTCCATCTGGAAACCATTCCAGGAGTGGCTGGCTCCGAACGCCCAACACATGTGTGAGAGAATGTCGTCAAACTGCCATACGAATGTCCAAACAGGCAAACCAAATGTTGGTAAAAGTGGCCCAAAAACAATCTTTTTCCTCATATGTGACACAGATGTGTATCTGTGTGTTGGTGTGAACAGCAAAAAACACTCTGAATCTGACATTTTCAATTCCGATTTGCAACATGTTCATATTTGGTACAGAAATCTGATCCGTATCCGATCTGAGGCAATGCAACTCTGAACAGCCAGATTGGAATTCATGCAACTTTTACGTCAGTTCAACTTGACATTCGTCATAATTTCGCACTGCTGAGACTCATAAATGTTTATGCTGATGATTCTGTATGAAAAAAATTAGAAGAGACTCATCACAACCGCTCCGTATTTGAAGAGATCTCAAAACGAAACAGTCAGATGTGGCCAGAAGAGACCAGGGCGGCAGCATCAGAGAACAGTTTAAAGAATCCGAGGACACAAACCAAAGAAGTGGTCATAATAGAATAACGTATCCTTGTACGGTGAACTTCCCAGCTGGCAACCTTTGGAACTTCATAATCGCTCCTGTGATGCTGGAGAAGATGACACTGAAAGCTCCGGGAATGACAGGCCCTCACTGGCCATCATGACTGATTACTTCTGGACGAGTCAGCTTGTGAAGTATTGTTCTTTTGCGCATGGTCAGTTTAGAAGCTGATATGTTCAGACTGATGTTGCATACAGGTCACATTTAAAAGATCTTGTGAACAACCAAACAAAAAAAGGTTTTGGTGAGAAAATCAAATTCGAGCCACTTTTATCTGCTGTGTAAACGTAGCCATAGACTCCATCCTCAAGTATCTGAGTAATTTTCTGTCAATGAACCTGGTTTTTTAGAAATGTTCTCCAGGGAGGAGATTTGTGAACACTTTGCTTTCAGTGTTTTTGTGTGAATAAGCATAATGCTGCCATCAACCTGCTAATTAAATGTTGAATGTTGAGAACACTGCAATGATTCTAAAGACCTGTCACCTGATGATCATTAACCAAAGTCATATCTAGCACATGGCAATGTGAACAACCCCCAAGGAATAAAGCCATAGGCTTTCTTTCATTTTAAGCTTTTATTTTCTGGCAGAGGTTGGACTTTTATTCTCAGGGGTGCATCAAATGACTGAGGTCTGATAGGTCAAAGCCTACATTATTTGTGACATGGCACCAACAATATGCCAGCAAGTTTATGCTTTAGCATCATGGTTTATATTTTGTGCTGGACAGTAGAGGTCTTGACATGCTGGAGCTTCCAGACCCATCGCACCTCCACACACCCAGCAGCACAAATTAACTATTCAATGTTGCAAAACTGGAGTAAATATGTTTGTGTATTTTAGGCTAATTAAAGCCACATGAACTTGCACATGGCACCACACAATGAGCATCACGACATGTGACGTAAACGACGAGGCAAAAAAAAGTAACAGTTTTATCTGTGTCAGCATTATATTGTTAACTAACTACTCTACAACACGCTAAAACTTAAATTTTAAATGTTAACATCTGTCTGATGACGATCTTTTTTTTTTTTTAAGCAAATAACATGCCTACACTGGGCCTCCTTACTATTAACCGTTAACTTTTTTAAGTGGCATTATTGTTTTGCTGATGCTTCCTGTGCATTATAAAACCTCCAAAAAATGAAAATCACAAATAAATAACAAATCACATAAAATCTCTTTTCATACTGCAGTGTTATGCTTTTGCCACACTGAATGGAGTTTACAGTCAAAAGCAATCTGGCTACACAACATTCTCAAGAAGACCACTGCCGGATAAACAGACCTTCACCAGCTTATTTGGACAGCAGCATGATGTGGGCAAACAAATAGAAGATACGAGGCACTTCTTTAAGAAAACAAACCTCTTGGAGGTCTTGTACAGATAGCATTATGTAAGGCATTGCTTTACAAGTCATAGTGAGTCATAAAGCTCAATCTAAATTCCAAAGTCTGCACCCCCCCTCCCCCCCTTGTCCTTACACCCTGAGAGATTGAACACAGACCATGTTACAAACATACTGTCTTTACAATAAAGCTGCTAAAAAGGGGTTCGGTGGACCAATGGTGGAGAAGAAGCACTTTCAGTTTCCTAAAGAGCTTTTAAATGAATGATTATTGTGAAAAGAACCTCCACATAATGCACATTTTAAACCAACCTAATACTGTGCGCCCCAGAACCAAAAACAGGAACCTTCAAGAAAAGGAGTAAAGAGGCCTCAAATCATTACAATAATAAATATTTGCAGGAGGTCGATGGGAGATGGCTGACTGGAACTGCACCTAAGCAGACTCTGGTGAATGGGGGTATAATTGCGGGTGAGAGAACACAAAGATCAACCACCCTCCATGAAAATTAAACAGAAGCCCACTCCAAATGGGTGGTCTTGTGGGGGATTTTCCCAAAGGAGGCAAGTGAGGAGTGAAAGAAAGCGAGATTCAAATGACTGCAATTACACCATAAATGTACCCTAGACTAAGCTTCAACATCAGGGTGCCCTCAGCACTTAAATCAACAGGCACATTTCCACAGTTGGGCCAAGACCAACGCAAGGTGAGTTAGAGTACCTGGATTTAGTGCTTTCTCACTGCAAACTTCAATGTTCAAGAACGTTCGACTAAGACAGGTTCCTGGCTGAGCGTCTGGGTTACGCTTTGTCTTATGGAACACATTCAGGGTTTATTATGGTCTTGTTCTTTGTTATGTAAAGCCCAAATTTCAAAAGAGTTTTCTCAGTATGCATTAAAGCAGCATTATGCATTGCTCTTGTGCACCCACTACAGTTACAGAGGGTATTACACCACTGTTTTAAATACAAATTAGGCTGTGAGCCCCCCTCACGCACAAGTGTATCGCAAGGGTAATGTGTAGAGTCCATATACCGGCACGAAACTGAGTCAGATTCTGCTGGGAAGGTCGGAATTCGGCACAAAACCAGCAAAGAACAACATCAGAAGATTACAAGGTGGAGCAATATAACAGGATTTTACTACAGAAGGCTGCAAACTTTCAAAGCTTATTTGGTGTGGAATTGGCTGGCCAAACTTGGCATGAGATGAATTTATTTCTTTGCATGCTGGCCTAAAACACATCTATGGTTAGGTGACATTTATCGCATCCTATTATCTCTTTTAGCTCTCATCAACTAGGAAACAAAAGTCTGAGACATACTCTTGTCCAGTTTCTTTTTCAGTCACTCTCTCTTTTTCTCATCCTCTGACGGCTATAGACACATTTGCTGCCAAAAAGTGTTTTGCAGGTCTCTAGAGAGGTTTTGTGCCCACTCCTCCAAAGTTACATAATGCTACAGCAAGCGTTCCAGGCTCAGAGTGGCAATAACAGACACCATTCTCCCCATTAAAAGTCAGCGTACCATTAAAACTCTATTAAAAACAATTTTTAAGATAAATGTGTTACATAAAGTCACTTTAAAAAATCCTGAACCTGAAGTTTTCGATATGACAATTTGCATCACAACCTCTTTTTGATACACTGTATCAATGAAATAGGCGGTTTTGTTACTGTTTCTTTAAGAAGGATGTGTAAATGATCTATGTTTTGATTGGTTGTCCTGTATTGTGCCTCACTTAAAAAGCAGTCCAAACTGAAACACTCTTTTTAACTTCAAAGTGAGTAGGTGGATCTTAACTGCTGTAGCCTTAATAGGTGCACAGATGCATGGACTGGGGAGTGAGTGGTAAGTTTTGAAACTTTTACATTCAAGATCAAACTCTTATTTAAAAACTAAAAGTGAGGAAAATTTAGATTTTCATGAAATGGGTCCTTTAATACAGTCCCCACTCTGGAGCTCTACACTTAAAGAATGTCTTTGTAAGCTTATAGCTTGTTGTGCTTGGACTGCTTTGCTCTGTTTTCTTCTCTTAACATTAAACCAAAGTGAACCTTACACAGTACTGTAAACGTTAACCAGACAGAAGGAATCTGAAGCACCTGGCACTGAACAGTGCTCATCTGGAGCATGGCGTAAATGTAAGTACCTCTGTGAAACACCAATACCTGCACAGCCGATACATATCAACCAGCACAACTTTGGCCAAACCCCATTTCACCTCTACAACTTAGCCCTTAGCCCACTGTTTTCGCGTTCATGCCTAGAAGTAGGGTGTCCTGTCCTGATTTTTGTTGAGCTAGATGGGTAGGGGGAAGTGTCAGGGCTACAGGGCCCTCCAAACAGAGGCGTTTCAGAGGCACACTCCAAACAGGAAGAGGAAAAAAAAAAGGAAAAAAAGAAAAACCAGCAAGAAGGCTTCACAAGCGACCAAAGAAACCCACAAAAGTGAATATTTTCTCTGTTAAAAATGATGACAACCATTGTATTATCTTAATTTAATGCAGTTTCAATCCATGATGGTCCTTTTCTTCAAAACAAGCATAAAAAAATCACTAATAGTATGCTTATGTCTTGGTAGCTAGCTAGATACATTTTCTGTTCCACCTTAAATAGTCTAGCAGTTCTGACGCCTGAAGCATCAAAATGTAACCATTTATTATATCACCAAAGAATTAAGCTGTGGGCAATAACAAATAATTGCTTTGAAGGCATATGATGCCCTAAATGTAACTAAAGCCCAGCAGTGAGGTTGTTGAACTTCACCCTCCTCTGCTGTCACTGCAAACTGACAGGGTCACCTACAGAGCAGCGCTAGAAGCCGTTAATGAAGTAATGTTCTTTTTATTTACGGGTTTGTTCCATTTTGTAGAGAAGACTTCAACCACCACCCTTTGTAACTCAGCTCCAATTGGCAAGGTGACACTCGAAAACAAGGGGTAGTAGCAGCGCGGTAGCAGCCCATCTAAAGAGAGCAAAATAATCTGTCTGTATGTCACGCAGAAGCAGTGGTTTATAATTAGCCTTTTTAATGTCAGTCAGGTACTGCTTTCCTGTCAAAGTGGAGGAGATATCGCAGCAGCAGTCAGAGGTCGGGTTATCGACACCCCGCTCCCAACTGTCTGTATTACAGCTTCGCAGGTTTTAATCGTCCAGTTCAGATTCCTCAATTAGATTTTTCCAACACCTTTCACTACACATTAAAATACATTATTAGCTTCCAGCAATCAAACAAAAATTTACTTAACAATAAATAATAAGTATAAAAAGATAAAAATAAAACACACTTAATAATGGTTCTTCAGGGAAATAGTTCTATATAAAGCCATGGACCTTTCCAGGATTAAATGGTCCTTTGCATCATGAAAAGGTTCTTCAGATTGATGCAGGCTAGATGGTTCCGTATATGAAAAGGGTTCTATATAGCACCAAAAAGGGTTCCACTATTTTTACAACATCAGGCTTGTTGTAGATAGAAGAATGGAAGAACCCTTTTTGGTGATATATACCGTTTCAAAAAGGGTTATATACAGAACCATTTAAAGCACATTTTCCATCAACCTGAAGAACGATTCAGCACCAGAAAGGGTTCTGCTCCTGTTACAAGTTCATACTGTAACAACAGCAGAACTGTTTTTTTTTTATGGTTTTTTTTTTTTTTTGGAAAATTGGGCTTCACGTGATCTGCACTCATTAAACACAGTAAATGAATAATAACAGTAAATGTAAAGTCCCAAAAGGTTCTACATAGATCTATGTACAGCACATTCTCCATCAATCAGAACCCTTTAAATCAATGATAGGGTTTTTTGAATGTCCATGGTTCTATATAGAACTGTTTTCTTTAAGTTTAAGCGATACTTATTAGTCCCACAACGGGGAAATTTCACCTCCGCATTTAACCCATCCGTGAAGTGAAATACCACATACACATTAGTGAACACACACACTAGGGGGCAGTGAGCACACTTGCCCGGAGCGGTGGGCAGCCCTATCCACGGTGCCCGGGGAGCAGCTGGGAGTTAGGTGTCTTGCTCAAGAACACCTCAGTCATGTACTCGTCGGTGTTGCGGATCAAAACAGCAACCTTCCGGTCACAGGGCCAGTTCTCTAACCTCCAGCCCACGACTGACCATGACTTAACCAAAGAACCCTTAAAGAACCATCATTTTTTATTTGGTAACTGATGTTTTTAGCCAACATTTTCAAGCTAACACTAAATTTAGCCTGAAGGTGTTCTAAGGGTGGAATTTAGCAACATCAGGACAGTCATTGGAAAAGCAAACAAGCCATTAGTTTGGGCTTAAGGAATTGAACCTGAAATGCAACCTGGCTTCAGTTCTTGGCATGGTCAAGCTTTACCTAACTGTGGAAAATAGCCCAGTGAAAAACACCAACACACTGTACTTAATACTGGCTCACAACATGTTTAGACACTACTTCTCCTTCGAGAAGTCGTCTCTATCATAATCGTCCTTGAAGATAGGGATTTCACTGAATTCCTTCAAGCTTTTCTTTTTTGTAATGATGGACGTGGGGAAAAAACCTTTAAATGCCAAGCGAAGGAGGAGGAGCAGCGAGAACCACAACAACAACAAAAGAGCAAAGAATGGATCCTCTCTTCCCTCCACGTCCTGAGACGGAACCAATGAGACGCACAGAAAGATTAATTTATCTTTAGCACACATTGACACATTGAAGAGGAGGCCTCCACTCGCAGTGAAAAGGACAAAGCGGGGCAGGAGTGCAGGCCAGCTTGGTGAGATCCCACCATGAGGTAGAACGGAGGGAGTGAAAAGAGATAGTGGCATGCAGAGAGAGACAGAAAGAAAGAGCCTGAGAAAGAGGGGGGAGGTAGAGAGGGCATTAGAGCTTAAAGGGAAAGAGTACAGGAAAAAGCCAGAGTAAGAAAGAGTAATGATTCATTACTTATTATTTTAGAAATAATTCAATAAACTGACTCATCTAACTGTTTCCTGCCTTTGTTCGTTAGTCTCCTGTTGCCTCCGCCATCACTGGCTGTGCGTACATGCAAAGACTTCTGAATGCGTTCTGATTATAGATTAAGAAATCTCTGTTTATGTGCTCACTACAAGAAATCCAATCCAAACGTATGCATGCGTGGAGCACCACATCGTGTAGACGTTACCATGACAACGTGCATCATGTCAGTCCAGTCAGAGTGAGATGAGCAGCAGTGAGCAGTGCTTGTGCTTTAAAATGATGTCAGACTCAGGAAAACGTACTTCACATGTCCTCATTAAAGAAGGCTGAGAGGAAGACGTCGTACTCTGAGACACATAAGCTGGATGCCCGTCCCACCACCATCTTTTAATGTTCAAAGCATAAACTTCGTCTCCTCTGCAGACCAGTTTCTGCTCCCACCATGGTGAACATTATACTCTTTCACTATGACGCGACACACATGCGTAGAGCATACTTAAACTTTCCGGTTGGGAATGGACTAGACACTGATCTACAGGTCAACAGATACGTGCGACTTTTGTTTTGGCCGTCAAATCCAATCGCAATGAAAACTCTTTCTTTAGTATAATTACTACAGCAGTTTTAGTTTTTTTAGATGTTCCTCCCACCTTCAAGATGCAAAACTCCAGAAGGGGGTTTTCTGAGTCTTTAAACTGGAAAATCTCACCAAAGATAATACTGCATCACTGCTGTAGGATGTGAGTGACCATGTTTACAATGGATGTTGCAATGGCCAAACTGCATTTTAGCTGTCCCTTTAAGTAAACAAGGCATTAATAAACATCCACATTAAGGTTTTTTCATAAAGTTAACTTCTGTGACCAATAGCTAAATACAGTAGTAGTAAGTAAATAAAGCAGCAACTGATGTGCACAAGATGTGACACAGATAATTACAAACAAAATTAATAAAAGGTAGAAATGTAATAAATTAAATAAATAAAGTTCTAGCAAACAGCGCTTTCACTTTTCCGCATCTCTCAAGATTTTGGAACGTGTTAAAGAATTATGTGAAAAAAACAATAATACATTCTGTACAGTAACACATTTGTACCATAAATTTGTACCAAAAATGGATGGATGTTAAACTCAACAAATTAACAGTAATTGTGTAATAAAATATGCGGATGTGTGTTCTCTATAATGTATGTGCACCTATTTTCACAATTTGACCAGGGCACCTAAACTTTTGCATACAACACTCTCCCTGGTATGGATGGCCATTTCTTCGTCTGCTGTGCAGCTTGGAGAACCGTGAGGTTCCTCATACCCCCAGCCCCCTCCTTCTCCTCCTGATCCTGACCTAGTCACCACCTCCTCCCTGCCCCCCTTTCTTTCAGCAGACGCCATCCATCACCATCACCCGGCTCCTCATTCATTCCAGTGACCCCCACGTGGTGAGCGGCAGGCCAGGCAGCATGGCCACGTCGGCCCACCCCCGTTCCCCAGGATTTAGGAGCCCCTCTGCCGAACGCGAGGGGCAGGCATGCTGCTAATTAGGAGGATCGTCGTAAGAAAGATGGCGCTGTAATTCTCCCACTCTGATGCTTGTGCTCTTGCTAACACGACACCCTGCCATTCCTCAAACCCGACACACCCCTCGCCTCCCACAACAAACAAGGAGGTCAGCGAGGAAGCAGAGCTCAGCGGACTCTTCTTTCAAGTGCCGTCTTCAAAGAACTGCAGCCTTTTTTAGCGATCTCAGACAGAAGCAAAAGGCCCCGTATATTACATTCTTCTTGCATTTTATTTTATTCATTCAGATGCACTTATAACATCTGTGAGGTTTATGGATGAAAAGCCATTTATTTTTAGAAGACCATTTTCCAACCTCTATCTCAAATTTAAAACAGGCCGTTTCTGTTATTGTACCTTTAGAACTGATATATATGTAAATGAGCTCATTTCTAATTGCCTGCCTTCACGCTTGTTTAAAAAGCAAACCAGACTGAAACACTCCTTATTACGTCATTGTAAAGGGGCGGCATTAATCCACTGTGGGCTGAACAGGTGGATATCTGTAAATGTTTTTGTCGCATCACAAAAACAGTGCATTTAAAACGGGCTGTCAGAACAAAACCCCATATCTCCAAAATAGTGACTTTACAGGAGAAGGAAAAACATGCTTTATGTTTAATGTAAGTCAATGGAACCAAACTTTTTAAAAGTTATTTTAGGCCATTTCTTTTATTCCATTCATCATGAAATTTACAAACAATATTAAGGCCAATGGGTACTTACTTTCAAACTATGTCAAAAACTGACAAACTGGATAAACATACACAGTTTTGTTTCTGCAGCAGAGACGTGGACAGCTTGAACAGGGAAATGAATGGTACATTTTTAAATTTTAACAGTATGAATATACATTAATATCAAAAATGAAAGAAATATTTAATTTTCCATAATATGTGGCCTTTAAAATATCTGTGGTGTTTTATAATTAATCCTGAGAACACGGTAAAGTGTTAACATTGACAGCGTTATGCTTTTCTTCATTGTCTAGTGTTGCTGCGTAGAATCAAGGCTAAGATAGTTTTCTGTTTAAAGGGCCTAAATCAAGAAAAATTTAATTTCCCTGCTTTTTGAAATAAAAAGGGGTTTGATGTAGTACACACATATTATTATAATTTCAACCCATAACTTTCACTCCCCATACAGTCCATAAATGAGAACTAAGCTGTAAAAACAGCCCATTGTGAATTCACTGTTTTTGTGATGTCACAAAAGCCAACTCATATTTACACCTAAAGATGCATCCACCTCAACCTACAACAGATTAGCTTCACCCATTTTACACTGCTTTTGAATGAACCACAATACAGTGCAGCCAATCAGAACAATGGTAATTTACATACAGTACAAAAGTATGCAAAAGTTTGGGCACCCCTGGTCAAATGACATTTTGTTGATTTTCTAAGTGAAAATAAGTTCTAGAGAACACATTTCTGCACATACTCTAAGCTTTCTCCCACAATATTTTCAAATAAACAGATATTATGCACTACAATTCACAGAAAAATGCCATTTTAAGTTTGTTCCATGTAACTTATTTTCACTTAAAAAAACAAATGTTCAAACTTTTGCATATCAGTGTATATCAGTCTTAAACAGCAAAGCAATGAAGCCAGACAGCTCAATCTTAAGAGATGATGAAGTGAGGTTATAAAACGTTCATACAATAATGAATTATGAAATATTTGTTATAACGTCATACAACAAAAATGTAGGACATGGGCCCTTTAAGGCTCAGCACTTTCAGGTGGATTCAACAGGCTGTGTTTATACCTCATACTGTAGGACCAGAATGCTTTCAGAGTGCAGAAAACATCTCAGCGACGGCCTTTCATGCCTTTCAAACTGCTTCCGTCCTTCTTTTCATCTCTTCCCCCTGACTACTGAAACTTCTGAGTCTCTCTGGGTTTGTTTAGCTCTCTGCATCGATCCCCGGGCAAGCAGTAAAGGCCACTGTTCACAGATACATAGAAACTGGTCAGCTGAGGAATGGGCAGAGTGGAAGAGGACAGAGATTGGGTCATGTGTGGTGTGAATCTTTCTAAATCCATGAGTCATTGTAATCCCTCTCCTTATCCTACTGTCCACAGCTCTTTATGAGATACAGCAGCGTTAAAACTACACTGAAGAAAGTGCATCTCTGATACACTGAGCTCCTTTCAGTGGTACACAGAGACGCTACTGTGCTATAAAAACAGCTACTATCAACCATCAATAATACTTCTCCAGTTCACGCTGTTCTTCATTCAGGTCATGCATCGAGCAGTTTAAAATAATCATTCTACATTAAATAAGAGCAGCATCCACTGCACGTCCCACGTTAAAGCTGTATAAAACGGGACAGGGCCGACTTTAATAAAATGAGAATGCAGAATGTGGGTTATTACACTTCATTAATATCTGCCTTGAGCTTCGTTGACAAATAAAAATAAAATGTGACAAGTGCTCCACAGAGGAACATTAGTCTACAGCAACCGCTCTTCAGTCTCAGTTTTCTCAGCACAGCTTGGTTTACCGGTGTGGGTCTGAGCTGACTGGCCATAGTTGACTGACCATAGTATCATGAAACAATGGTATGTTCCATCCATCGTGACTGTCCATCAAGTTAAATGATTTAAATGTCAGAAATCACGCCATCATCAGATTTTTTTCGTAATCTCTGACTACATTTAGTAGGTTTTCTTATTAAAAAAAGCACATATCCATCAGTCTAATGCAGGTGGCGCTATGATATTAACGCTGCAACAAACGACTAATTTGAGAGTCGAATAATCTATCAACTATTGAAGTGAATAATTGATCATTCAGATTATGAATCGCTCAATTACCAAATAACTCACATAGCTATCAGCTTTTACATTCAAATTGTTTGTTTTATGCATTTGCTAACAATAAAAGCAACACAAACAAAATTCTAAACAGCGTTTTGATGACCTGTCCTGCTAATACAAAAGATAAAACTCCTAAATATTTTTTTCTGTCAAAATTTAAAACCAAGTGTGCAAAGCAGAAGCAAAAAACAAATAATAATAACAAAACTAAATCAGTTTCTTTAATCGAGTAAATAAAAAAATAATAGATGCAAATTTGAAATTTACACAGTGCATTCTGCTGTCTGTCTATACTCTGTTGCAATTTAATTCTAAACTCACAGGTTTTTAATGAAACTGAGGAAAGTCAGCACCTCCCTGTGCTCTTCTGTGAGTCTCCCTCTCCTCTGACAGGAGAGATTCTCAGCAGAGAAGATGTGCTGTAAACAATTAATTTCATCGTTTAAAGCCTTCATCCAGTATGTTCACAAAGAATTACCTCCTGAAACTGTTTGCAAGCAACTAATCGACTATTGAATTAGTTGTCAACTAATCTGGCTGTTGATTTTAGTCGACCAAGTCGATGAATCATTGCACCACTAGCCCAGAACACTGACGCTAATTAGGGTGAAACGGGTAAATTCTGAACACTTGTTAGTACTACTGAATAACAGACTTAGCATCCTACATTTGGGAAGTATTCACTGATTATACATTTGTACTTAACAGTGCAATACTGGTGTGTCCGCCAAAGCGTTCAGCAAATTTTTTGCTGCACAAAGCTCCTTAAAAGTTGTCAATTTTTGTTTATTGGAACGGCTCTTTTTATACCAACCAATCACAGGCTTTATTGTGTATTGTCTTCGAATGTGGAGTTTGCCCAGCTGCCAAGTGCGTGATACAGTGAAAGAAGCCTCCAAGTGATGTCTGTCGTTGTTTGTTTTCTGCATGAGGCCTGGCAAACGTCATCGTCGCAAAGATTATGCTGAGGCCTTAAATCAGAGAATGTGAATGGTGCAGAGTGGGAGCAGAGCAGGGAGCGAAGCGGCGTGATATTGCCGCGAGCATCTAGCAGCTTTTCAGAGAGTGTCTATGTTTTTCTCTCAAATCACTCCAAAGCTAGTTCATTGCTTCCAAGCTGACGACTTTTGTGTGACACAAGGGTCATTATTACGCAGCGTCTGTACTGCAGAACTATTCAGCAGACCTGCACACTGGAAATTCCTAACAAAGATAACCACGAAGACAAAAACAAAAAAGATCAGGGATGAAAGGCTAATCGTTTTTATACTGAAATCATAATTTAAGAGAGCGCAATTTTCAAATCGCAAGAGCTGCAATTTTTATCAAAACATTTCTTACATTTTAAGTGGGGAAATTTAACAACACAGAGCTCGTGAACTGCCTGTAGATATGTTAGACCAATCAGAGCCAATCAAACCTCCATGTCTTGTGCCATCATAACCACAACTTACTGGTAGTCTGGCGCACTACATCAAGGCTCAAGCCAGAAAAGGTCGATACTCTAGTTTTCTTTGCCCAAAAAAAAGGTCTGATCCTCAATTTAGAGAACACAATTGCTAGTCACAGTCGCAATATCAGTCAGAAAAATCTGTCAGAAAAAATGAAATAAACTGGTCTGGTCAGCCTACCCTGGGTGGTTGATTAGCTGAGCTGTTAGAAACAATGAGGTATCTCAGCCGAATGCAGTAATGATGGGCAAAGAGTGATGCATCGAATGCTGAGAGTGCCATCATATGCTTAGCATGAGGATCAGATACTTGTACTAATATATATGCTATCTCATCTGTGAAGCCATCACGCACATGTATCAGTCACTGGAGCGAGAAGAAAACACAAAGCTTAACTTAGAATTTTCTGTTCCACGTTTCCATAAAGCATCAGTTTTATGTTACTATGGCTTCACTTATAGTGGAATAAAAAATGCTCTTAAGAAGCTGGCCAAAAGGAAGCCAACTTCAGCCTTATGGAGAAAACAGGAGTATCAATAGCTACTTATTGTCCTAGGATTCAAGCAGCCACTGGTGTTCATCAGACACCTTCCTCAAACAAACTGAACAGTCACCTCAATTCACTCCAGTTTCATTTGCTCAATATGCAAATTTCTGTCTCTGAAGTCTCCACTCAGTCTGAAGCCATCTTGCTAGTTTCCTGCTAAACTCGCCAATCAAGGAATCAAGGGATTTGTTGTTTGTTCTTCTCTATGTAAAACAGTATGTCCTGAAATGTCACTGATGAACTGGGACCACAACAGGCCACAACTCACTCCACATGGAACCAAAAAGGGACGCCAGCAGGAAAGTGCATTAATATTTTTCTTAGCACAAAAAATTTGTCATTACAGTTTATTGGTCAAAACAAAACGTTATGTATGTAGAAATGATTGCCTAATTTATACTACAAGAATACAGTTAAGACAAAATTGCACTGAAACTACATCACATGTGGTCGAACTTGTCTAGTCAATCCCTGATCTGTTTGGGTTTAGCGTTAATAATCCTGTAATTCATACATCATTACTTAACATGACAGATGAACTCACGACAAGTCATACTGATCATAATAGCCAGTGTCCATCAAAGCCCAGCAAGAATGACAGTCTTACATTACTTCCTTACTGCACACTTGCTGCACAGTCCACAGCCTTCAGTGTTTCTCAGAATCACTATTTTGACACACTATGATTTTCAGCACTCGAAACTGAGCCAGTAATAACAAACTCCAGTCGCACTCTCCTTTCTGTCTGCAAGTACAGGTCGTTTATATTTTGCACATTCGGTTTAAGCCCCACGCTTCTTAGTGCATGCAGTCAGTCTACAGCATCTGAAGTTGTGAATTAATGCACAGGAAAACAGAAAGTGCGAGAGTGTACGTGCAAAGTGCACTGAGGTGCATTAAACAAACGCTTCAACGACACTGTTGGAAGCTCCTCAGTGAAAGCAACATGTAGACTGGCACAGCATTCAGAATAAAAGTGAAACTCACACAAGGGTCTCTGGCTCGTTAAAGACAGATATTAAGCACGCTGGCAGTGCCTCATGCAAAACTTTATCAAATGCATGGAAAACAGGGGAACGCAGTAATGCAATTTAATTTCATCATGTCTGTATAGAGCTTTTTCCACAACTCCGAAATGAAAAAGCCTCTAAAAGCATGAGGAAGAACCACTGAGAGGAACCAAGTCTCAAAAGGCAAAAATCTCTAAGAATGTTAAGAAGAAACCTGGGCAAAAGCATTAGGAAGAACCTTAGAGAAGAACCAAAACTCAAAAGGAAGAACTCTCCAAGAGCCTGGGGAAGAACCATAGAGAGGAACTAAGATTAAACATGACGAACTCCTTAAAAGCCTTAGCAAGAACTTTGGAGAAGAACCAAAACTCAAAAGGAAGAACTCTCCAAGAGCCTGGGGAAGAACCATAGAGAGGAACTAAGATTAAAAATGACAAACTCCTTAAAAGCATTAGCAAGAACTTGAGAGAAGAACCAAAGAACTTGGAGAAGAACCAAAACTCAAAACTCCCCAAGAGCATGAGGAACAACCATGGAGAGGAACCAAGGCTCAAAATGAAGCACTCCCTAAGAGCATGAGGAAGAACCATAGAGAGGAACCAAGACACAAATGAGAAACTCCTTAAAAGCATAAGGAAGAACCTAGGAGAGAAATCAAAAATCAGAGGGAAGAACTCCCTGACAGCATGAGGAAGCCCCACTTAGAGTAGACTCAAAGGAGAAACTCTTAGAGAAGATTTGAGAAGAACAAACCCTGAGAGAAACTAACTATACTCACTGAAAGCAGGAGGAAGAAGCACTAAAAGGAACAAAGGCTCAAAAGAAAAAACTCCCTAAGCACATGAGGACAAAAGAGAGAGGAACCAAGTCTCAGAAACAATAACCATCAGGAGGAACCAACAGTCAGAAGGAAAAGCATGAGAAAGAAGCACTGCGAGGAACCAAGACTCAGAAGGAAGAACCTCCTAAAAGCGTCAGGAAGAAACTAAGAGAAACCAAGACTCAAAAAGAAGAGCCACCAGGAGGTACTCAAAAGAAACAGTTCCTTAAATGAATGATGATGATGAAACTGAGAGAAACCAAGACTCATATGGAAAACATTCCCTAAAAGCCCAGAAGAAGCACTGAAAGCCCAAGACTCAGAGAAAAAGGGAGAAAAAAACTCCAAGAGGTGGAACACTGAGAGGAACCAAGGCTCCAGAGGAACCCATCCTCCTGTGGATAGTGCAGTTAGGCTATAAGTAGGACAAGTTAGTAAAGCAGATTAAACAGAGGCGCCGGGATCACACGCAGGAAAGATCCGGGTGATCCAGCAGTGATTACTGTTAAAAGTCTATCAGAAAACTGTCTGAAAGAAGATGCGGTGGACTGTGGACTGTGTCAGACACGCGCAGGGGGGCAGTAAAAAAGAGCAAAACGTATTAGAGCAACTAAAGCATGTTGTGCATGTAGAACGGCGAGAGTGATGCAGGTGAGGGATGCACTTTAAAAGCATGCATGCAACACGCACTGTGCAGTTTCAGCTGCAGCACACTGCACACGCACACGCACGCACACACACACATTCACTCTCTCTCTCACACACACACACACACACACACACTGCTCAGGTCCGCGGTACCGTCGCGCGTGCAACACCAAACCGATCGCGCACGACAAAGATTGCACGAGGACAAAAAATTCCCAGAAAAACAAACTCCACTAACCGATACACACCGGTCCCGATGAGTGCATATACCTCCTCCACTTCGCCCTCTTTTCTTTCTTTCTTCTTTTCCCTTACACTCCTCTCTCCGCCATCTTCCGTGCTGTGTTTGTTTAAATGAGAAACACTCCCCGAGAGCAGGCAGCCAGCTTGTAGTCCGCCGCGGGGCTTTCTGGGTAGTGTAGTCTTCGCTGCAATGCTTCGCAACGCCGACAGCTGCAGAGCGGACTACATTTACATGCACACGCGTCACAGTCGGTGTGAAGTCCTGTGTGCAGACGGCTGGCAGCAACATGCCACGGTATTTATTTATAGTCCAGTGAAGCTGATGGGCAGCCTGACAACGCACAGTGACCAGTACCTGAAAAAAGGTGGGCAGAGCCCACTAACGGGCTGTGTGTCTGTGTTTTAGGGAGATTGTTTAGGAGCGATTGCGGTGCAATGTGAAAAAGAAGATAATGAGTAGGTTGTATAGCCTCCTGTAAGTTAAATATACGATGTATTATAGTAATATGTCCATATAAATAGTAAACTAACATGTCATTTATGGTGTAATAACACTATATACAGTGAAATCGCCATAAAGCGCAAGGAAAAAAGAAAATAAGAATATGTTTAACAGAAAATGACACAAAAAGCACAATAACTAAACATAATATCACATTTTTAGTGTTTAGTTTGTAAGTCTGGAGAGGCCATAAGCTGTTGCTATAATTTTCTAGATTGTTATCTTGAGATAACAAACTAATTATCTTGTGGCAACTTTGTTATTTTGAGATCACAAGATAATTAACTCTGTTATCTTAAGATAATAAAACAACTAAATCGGTATTTCTGGATAACAACTATTATCTTGAGATCACAAGATAATTACCTCATTATTTAAGGATAACTTTTTATCGCAAGATAAGAAAACTAACTCATTTCAAGATAACTTTGCTATTTTAAGATAACAAGATAATTAACTTATCATCTCAAGATAACAACTTTGTTATCTTGAGATTGCAAAATAATGAACTTTTTATATGAAGACAATAACTCTTATTTTCTTGAGGTGACAAGATAACTAACTCATCATTTCAAGATAACTGTTTTTCTCAGTGTCTGAAGATAATAACTTTTGTTATCTCAAGATAATAAGATAACTAACTCGTTATCTTAGATAACTAACTTTAACTAACCTTGTTATCTTGAGATCACAAGATAATTATCTTGTTGTCTCGAGATAACAGCTTTTGTTATCTCAAGATAATAGGATAACTCACTTATTATTGCTAGATAACAATTTTGTTATTTTGAGATAACTAAATAATTAACGCATTATTTCAAGATAACAAACCAGAAAATTGTAACTATGTTATGGCCTCTTTGGACTTCCTTAGTTTAGTGTCTCTTTATTACAGCTTCCGTTCTTTTCAAGAGACTCATATTCAGTTTTAAAAAGAATCTGCAGACACACCTCCACAGTTCAGTCTTAGAAGCTGATTGGTCATTTTCTGAAGTAATCAAACACATTCAGTAATGTTGAGGTCTGGACTCTGTGGTGGTCAGTCCATTGTTCTGAGAACACCAGCAGCTTCTTTGTTTGGTTTGCAAATGTTGCCTTTATCTCAGTAATTAATCATTTTTTTAACTCCCTTTTTTTTTTACTTTGATGTTTCCCTTCCTTATGAAGTTGGATCATCTTACTCATAATCTCATAAATATCTCCTCAACGGAAATGAAACCGATGAAGGGTGGTTATGAAGTAGGTGAATATTATAATGAGAAAATTCATTAGTATTATTGTCAAATTTACACTTAGGTCTATATTAAATTAGGCCAAAAGTAAGTAAAAATAATAATATTAAGTGTCTTAAAATCTCGGAGAACCACATGAATGAACATATCATGTTTATTCTTTCTGTTTTTTGCAGGTACTTGTGGAAAAACTCCATAGCCAGCACTTATAATTCACATTAATATTACATTTACATTATTTATACACTAATATCAGCTTACTGTGAGACTGAGAGAATTGCTAAGTGTTGGATTTCTGTTTCAGCTACTTGAAATGTATCCTTTAGGCATATACAGAAATGTATTACTGCAGCACTTAATGTAGTCAACTAGCACCTCATATTGCTGCATAATAAAATGGTGTTGATAAGGATATAGCTTAACCTGTCCACACATGCTCTGTTTAAACCCCTTAAATGGCCAGTGCCCACCAGCAGGCCCAAACTGTCATTACACACGTCTATTAACCAAGGATAACTCAGCATTTTAGTCCTTGTAGTTACTGAATAATAAGCCTTTGTATATAAGGCTGGGATTTTAAAGGGTTAAACTTAATTTTCTTTTTAAGGCAAGAAACTTGGCGGAAATAATGTTTTTTGTCCCATCAGTATTTTTTAGTCAGATATATTTTTTTGGGTTCTATAAAGAACATGTCTTTTCTTAAAGGGTCTCTATCCTACACCTTTTATTATACTTAATTTTTCTTCCTGAGGTGCACATGCAAAGCTTGTGTGAGTTCATGTCCCAAAAATGATCATAATTCATTGTTGCATCACCCCATTTTCCTGTGACCATTTTCCTGTCTTTATCCCTCAAAATTCAACCAGCTGTTTTTGCTTCTTCAGCTTTAAGCCCGATGCTTGAATGAGTTCTCTTCTGATTGGCTGCCCTTATGCCCTAAGGAATAAAGAGAGGTTGTAAAATGGTCATGTATGTGGAGAAAAATAAAGTGCGAGAAAAATGTCATATATGGGCCCTTTAAGCAGACTGGGAAATGTAATATTGAGTTTCCCTCAAGACAGCCATATGTTATACATACATTATATGTCCAAAGGTCTGGGGAACGTTCGGTCACCCAATGCTGTATATAAGTTAAGTGATACTTATTAGTCCCACTAACAGGGAACTTTCACCTCTGCAGTTAACCCATCCGTGACGTGAAACACCACATACACACTAGTGAGCACACACACACTAGGGGGCAGTGAGCATACTTGCCCAGAGTGGCTGGCAGCCCTATTCACGGTGCCTGGGGAGCAGTTGGGGTTTAGGTGTCTTGCTCAAGGACACCTGAGTCAGGTACTGTCAGCACTGTGGATCGAACATTCCGGTCACAGGGCCAGTTCCCTAACCTCTAGCCCATGACTGCGGTCATTTCATGAATTTTCACACTTTTTTCAAACTTTTTGTCACATACCAATGGACATATGATAACACAGCACTGTTTAAGGCAAAATCTTTCCCCTTAAAAGTACTTTTTGGTTACCAAATAACCACTGCGAGTCTTGTTTAGCACCTATCCAGCGACGTCCCTCCTCTTACACAGAGGTTGAATGTCTTTCTGCTCCCTACATAGTGCCCTATGCAGGAATTTAAATACTGAATCCTACAGCCCAACAGTGCAAAATATACCTAAGAAATAGTGATTTGGGAAATAATGCACTATTAGGCTGTAGAGGGTAGAATTTCTAAACTTAGCAAGCACACTATTTAGGGAGTACGGAGACATTTGAGAGTTTGATGCTACTTCTGACGGAAACACGAACATTTGCAGTGTCTAAGTCATTCAAGTGACATATTTAGATTTATACATTGTTGTTTTACAGTTAATCATACCATAAGTACTTTAATTCAAGCCTGTGATATTAATGATGGAGTAGTTTAGGCTGTCTGTCTTTTAGCCTGTTAGCTAGCTGACCAGCCTCGTTCTAGTTAAGAACATGTTGCCAGACCCTCAATTCAAACAAAATTTGCATTCTTACATCAGCATGAGAGTCAAAGATGATCAGATTTTAAGACGGGAACTATTTGTTTTATACGAGGGAGTTTGTCCCCCTTTGTTGCAGTAACAGCTCTACTCTTTGGGTAAGGCTTTACACTAGATGTTGGAACATTGCTGTGAGGATTTGATTGCATTCAGCCACAAGAGCATTAGTGAGGTCACATAGTGATGACGGATCACCCCAAATGCAGCTCACTGCTTCACAGCCCCTTGCTGGGGGGGGCTTTTTCCTTAACAAGCAGAGTCTGGATACTTAGGACGTTTAAACAATTGAGGATACCTCTAGCATAATACTTTACAAGATTTATCCCCAGTGAAACATTTTAAAAAGCCTCACTTTATATTCAAACGTGACTTAACAATGGACTAAGCTCCAATGGTTTGTGGGAAATGAGTCACTATTGTTGGATTGCTCTCTGCTGCTGTCTAACCTGCAGTAATAAAAACACAAACAAATAAACAAATTGGCTTGAATGAGTCACAGCAGCCAGGTTCCTTAAAATGTTTCAGTAAACATTCAGTAAAGCAGGTTTTACAGCGTTTCCTCCTCACAGAAGGACAGCGTGAATTTGAACATGTTAGGAGTCACGACACTTTACATTTTTAAGAGTGTAGGATTGCACTTCTGGTGGTAACATCTTCACTATTATTGCCCCCAGCAATCTGTTCTACTTTACCTGCACAGTAAATGGTTCATTGTTCTTGGCCTGAACGTACAGTTCCAGGGGGAAAATCTTCAGTTGGTATATGACAGTGTGCAAAAATTTTGGCACCCCATTCTAAATGACATGTTCAGAACACACTTCTGCACAATTGAATGCACAGTTACTGTTTGTTTGCTGGATACAAGATACAGTCTAAACCACTTATCCTTTTGGGTCACAGGGAGGTGCTGGAGCCTGTCCCCGCGGACATTGGGCAGAGGCAGGCAACAGCCTAGACAGGTCGCCGGTTCATCACAGGGCAGATACACAGAAATATACAGTCACTCACAATGTTGCATGTCCAATTCACACAGACACGGGGAGAACATGCAAACTCCACACAGAAAGGACCCTCGCTACCTGGCCGGGGAATCAAACCCAGACCTTTCTTGCTTCATTCTCTTTTCAGTATGTCAAATTCTTCAAATGAACAGTAAGTGTGCATTAAAATGTGTCGTATGTTCTCTGTAGAGGATGTGCGACTTAATATCACTTAGAAAATCAACCAAATTCTTACCCCTGACAGGTTCTGTAAAGAACCAGAAGTGGTTCTTCTATGACACTGCTTCACAGAACCCTTTTTGGCACAGTTATTTTGAAGGAGATGTAGATCTTTTAAGAGGTTAGTTGCAAAATGCTGTATGTCTGTTTGTAACAAGAAGAAGTTTAAAAAGAATAACAGCTGACGTTTATCAAAAAATGCATTTTTATTTTTCGAATGAAAGTATAATAAAGGTATCAGTCATAATATATAATTTTTTGTGTGTAAAGCCTCCTCCCAACAACATTAAAAAGAAAAATTAATTAAGTTATATTTAATGCGTTTTAAATTGAGCATTTTAATTTAATTTGTGCTCTTTTAAGAGATTAAATTCAAGTTGCACTGTGTAAATTTCAGGGCTTTGGAGACCTCTCTGGTGGAAATGTGTAATAGCACCAAATTTACAGAAGAACATTTTATAACATGGCTTGGGTTTGGATCCCTTCCCTGAGCAGATGAATCTGATGATTGTGAGTGTGTTTAAAGGTTAAGGATGTGTCTTCAGAGGATGTGAATGAATTATCTATTGAAGATAATGTCAGCATATCTTCATCAGCATAATGTTGGTTTTGGGTTTGAGATCTAAATATTAAGTCCTTCTTCTTTTAACTTTCTTTTTGATCCTGTGCTTTTGACACTAATACGTAAAGACATGTGGTCTGAAAAGCTCCTGACCCGATGACTCTGACTTTCAAATGACTTTTTCAGGCTTTACAGGGCAACTCGCAGCAGCGCACATACCATCTTGTAGAGTGTTTTTCCCCTCTTGACTCTGTAACATGACTTTTCTAATCTTAAACAAAGCATCTTACATAGGGCAGCTTTGATTGTTGAAGCGCACACTTCCTGTCCCCTGTTGAATTACTCACTAAAGAGTGACTTTAACCATGGCATTTTCATAGGATGCCCCCTCTGCCACAAGTCAGTTTGTGAAATTTCTATCTTGCTAGATCTGCCCCAGACAACGGTAAGTGCTATTATTGTGAAATGGATGCATCTAGGAGCAACAGCAGCTCAGCCATGAAGCGGTAGACCATGCAAACTCACAGAGTGGGGCCAGTGAGTGCTGAAGTGCACAGTGCCTATCCTCTGTTGAATTGTCTCTGAAAGCAACATCAGCAAAAGAACTGTGCATCAGGAGCTTCACAAAATTGGTTTCAATGGCCGAGCAGCTACACACAAGCCTAAGATCAAAATGCTGTGCGTTGGGGGGAGTGGTGTAAAGTGAGGTGTAAAGCACATGGCCACTGGACTCTGGAGCAGGGGAAACATATGCTGTGGAGTGACAAATCACGCTTCTTTATCTGGCAGTCTGATGGACAAGTCTGGGTTTGGTGAATGGCAGGAGAACATTACCTGCCTGACTGCATTGTGCCACACTTTCATCGTGAGGGCTGGTGTGACTTCAAAAATGATTACACTTTAAATTTGTGAATTAAATTTGATCTAATGTAGTACCTGGTCCTGACCTTGACACAGTTTCCAATAGTATTGTACACTCTTAAATATAAAAGTGCCAGAAAGGGTTCTTTGGACCAATGCCACAGAAGAGCCACTTTTGGTTTCCTAAAGAACCTATCAGTGAACAATTCTTTAAAAGTGTTGAGTGTTTAGTGTAAATTAGATATGAGTGTGAAGCACCTTTTTCCTTTAAAGAACCTCAACATGCAGTGCTGTGTAAAAATCAGAGACCACGCTTTCAGAAACCATTTTTAATATAAAAAATATTTTAAAAGGTTTGAGTTAGGAATTTGTATAAAACAGATTCATGTTTACCAATTATATCATTAATATTATACTACATTAAAAAATGTATTTTATTTAAAAAACCACTCACTGGTGTTATCAGGACTCTTATGTTACATTTTAACACAGTATTTCCAGCTCTATTAAACTGCTTTCTTGGGTCAAGGCTCATCAGAGAGGAAACAACTCAAGGCTCATCAGAGAGGAAACAACTCAAGGCTCATCAGAGAGGAAACATCTCAAGGCTCATCAGAGAGGAAACATCTCAAGGCACGAGTAGGCAAGTCCACACTTGTAGTGTGGATATATAGTATTTCATTAATTTGTTAATAATTTTGTTTAACAGGCAGCACATAATTTCTATGGTTCACAGGTTTTATGTGCTTTAATGGCTAGATACTTAAAATTTTATAATAATAATGCCATATATCATTTTATTACTGATTTTAAATAGTTCCACACGATCACCTGACCACCAATGAATCAGTGTACAAAATCCTCAGTTTTAACCAGAATGTCACTGGAGTCACAGTCATTGGTGGTACACCATATTCATATAACACCAGTGACTGTAAAATATGTTTGGATAAAACTCTACTTACTCTACTTGCATATATGATAATAGATGTTAATAGACATATTAAGATAATTTAGTTTTAGGATGAAATAAAATATTTTTTAAAAAATGCATTCAGCTGAATTCCTTCTCCAAATAGAGAATGACCCATATATATGACTTAGAGATGCAGTTATCAGACTAGTGCCTATTCGCTTCCACCACTTTTTTTTTGCTACACTAGCCTCATAGCTCAAGTGCAAATCCAGGCATGTTTTGGATTATCTCAATTTGAGGTAAGGGAGAAGATTATGTAAAGTTGATTTTTGGCTGAACAATCACTTTAAGACAACTTCATGATGACTTTCTGGAATCTCAGCCCAGAATATAGACTAGTTCATCCCTCGAGACAACAGCTTATGAAATCATTCCTTTGCCGGCTGCTACTGTTACAAGAAATCTCATATTTCCAAAACAGTAATCTTGATTCCAACTGCAAAAATATGCCTGGATCTGGTTTCTCTGAGGAATGAAGAGGACTAAGTGAGATTAGCTGCACACACTGTGTGGAACAGAAGGCTTGACTCATAGCAATACATCACTCCTCACAAGGCCTCTGTGGCTGCCTGCAGAGGTGAAAAGTACCTAGTTACATTTACTGAGATACATATACACTACATGGGCAAAAGTACTGGGACACTCATCCTAATTATTGAGTTCAGGTATTTTAGCCACATCCATTACTAACAGGTGGATAAAATGAGCACATAGCTTTGCAGTCTTGATAGACAAACACTGGTATCAGAATAGGTTGTACTCATGAGCTCAGAGACTTTAAACATGGTACTGTCATAAAATGCCACCTCTTCCACAAGCCAGTTTGTGAATTTTCTGTCCTGCTAGATTTGCCCCTGTCAACTGTAAGTGCTGTTATTATGGAACAGAAGCATCTAGAAGTAACAACATCTTAGACATCTTAGACATGATAGACCACGTAAACTCACAGAGTGGGGCTGCCTAAGTGCTGAAGCGCAGAGTGTCTTTGTTCTGTTGAATCACTCACTAACAAGCTCTAAAGTGGACGCAACAGCAGCAGAAGAGCTGCACATATGGAGCTTCACAAAGTGGGTTTCCAAGCCTGAGCAGCTGCGCAAAAGCCTAAGATCAAAATGCACAATGCAATGCATCAGATGCAATGGTGTAAAAGTGCTGCCACTGAACTCTGGAGCAGTGGAAACATATTCTGTGGAGTGATGAATCACAGTTCTGTCTGGCAGTGTGATGGACGAGTCTGGGTTTGGTGAATGCCAGGAGAACATTATCTGCCTGATTGCATTGTGCCAACTGTATAGTTTGGTGGTGGAGGGATAATGATATTTGCTATTTGTTGTTCTTCAGGGGTTGGCCTAGACCTCTTAGTTCCACGGAAGGGAAATCTTAAGGCTTCAGCATATCAATACATTTTGGACAATTGCTTCCAACAGTTTGGAGAGGGCCCTTTTTTTTCTTAGCATGACTGTGCTAGAACGAGAAAGTGGTGATGTTGGGCTACTGTCAACTTTGGAAAAGTGTAGAGCATAATAGCTTCGTTCAAAAGCTGAAGCTTTCATTGCTTCCACACTATAGCTCAGATGTTCGTCAGCTGCTCTTGGAGATTCTGTGGTGAAAAAGGCCTTTTTGATGGAGCTCAGCTCCTCTGCCAACAGCTGAGGTGACTGTGACTGGTCAGTGAGTTCATGTCACTAGAAAAAGCAAAAAAAAAAAAAATTGAAGAGAGCGAATAAAGTAATTGCGCATTTTGCCGTCCAAAAAATCGAGTTTGGTCTGCAAAATATCATCAGCTGTTTTTAATTTACTGTGGCCCAAATAAGTCACGCTCAGTTTGTAAAGGTTTTAAGGCATCTAATTTGGCTAATTAGCTTTCTTGCTTGCTATAGCTTAATGGGGAATTTCACTGATTTATTAAATAATCTGTATAATTAAGTGGGTAAGATGTAAACAAAGTCATTCAGAGTGGTTTGGTGTGAAACGCTCTGTTCTAGAGAAACTTACAGAGTCAGAATTGTTCACAATGGTGGTGATAGGAACTAGACGTCCACCTAAGAGACGTAAGAGATCCCTCACAGACAGTTATTACCAGAAATGGTTACAAGTATGCTGCCTGATGCCTGCAACAATTTGCAATAAGGTTTTGGCCTGAAGTATGTATATTTTAAAAATTCATTATGTTGGAGTGGTACAATAAGGGCATAGTAAGACAAAATAGTGGGTGATTTTTCCAATTTCTCCCCAATTTACTCATATCCAATTCCACTACTAGCTAGAACGCCCCCAATCACCTGATACCTCCAGCACTAGGAGGGCGAAGGCAAAGACAAGCTTCCCCCTCATCCTGGGAAGCACCACTGCATCTTTTCGAAGAGCCATTAATGCAACGTCATTGGACAGCTGACCACGCTTGGAGGAGAACGCTAACCCCACTTTGTTACATCATCACGCTGAGTGATGGGGGGAGAGGAAGGGCCGTCCTACCCACCCAGAGACAGTGAGACCAATTGTGCCAGCCACATGTACTCCTGGTCATGGGTGGCTGTAGCATCACTGGGAATCAAACTCAGGATCTCTTAATGACTATAACAAGGTTTAGGCGGTTGTGGCGCTGAAGATTTACCACTTTTTTAACTATCATCACCTTTACATATAAACACTCAGAAGACACGTGGGTTCATTGGTGGTTTTGGATAGTAACTAAAATGTCTATATTTGTATTGTAGACATAGTGACCCCTGGTTCCTATCACCACCACTGTAAAGAAATCTGAATCTCTATCTCGGTTGACTTTGTTAAGATCTCGGTGACTGAAATTTGAAAAAAAAAAAGGAATGTCAGCAACTTCTTTACAAAGTAATGATTCTAAAAATATCAATTGATACATTAGCATGTTGTTCTAATTTACCTTCAGGCGCAGTCATTCACCATATAGTAGTGCTTGGAAGTAATATGAGTCATACACGTTCTGTCAAATGAGTGATTTATGACCCATGATTTGTGACCCCCTATGATTGACAGGCCAGTATGATTGACAAGATGTGTCCCCACCACCACCCCCACCAAAAGATTTGTGACAGGATGTTGAGGTGTCAGTGTCTTGTCTTTGGCGGGGTCACTTCCCCCACCCCCTGCCATGTGCACAATCAAAGGTGTGACAGTGTGTCTCTAGCCATGTGTTAAAGACATCCGGTGGCTTTCGCAAAATTGTTTGATGTAAGTTTCCTGCATCGTTAGACTAACCACTGGTAGTGGGTGGTCTCAAAATGATCTCAAAATGTTTAATGTAAGGCATTTTAAAGATTTAATTTCAGATTGTGGATTTAAATGTAAGGGGGGTGGGATTGTGTGGGGATGATGCGGTAGTCACGCCTATCAGCACAGGCCAATCAAACGCAAAGGATTGCAATATGCTATGGCGTGGGTGTGTCTTGAGAAAATGCCATATATAGCTGACCAAAAGTAACACATTTTCATCAGCCACCTTTCAATTAGAAGCAACATAGCCTATGTTCATGGTAAGTGTGTGTTCTACAGACTTTACCCAAATTTCTTGTAAGTAAATTTTGCAAGTATTTCAACAGTGTTTCAACATTTTGCTTAAAGGACTTTCTTGGTCTAGGTGCATCTGAGCTTGAAACAACCTTCGCTATTAGAAGCACTGAGGGATTGTCTCAAGTTGGTAAGCTTTTGTCGTCATCATTTTTTTTCATTATTTGTAGTTGTTGATGTTCATCTAAATAATGCATACCTTTCTGTTGTTACAGAATCTGCAAATATGTTGGATTATGAGAATCCTCTTGGTAAGTCAGCGGCTGTGTTATAGTTTTGTCTGTGTTAGTTGTTGAGGGGTTAATTCATATATTTTCTGTAGTAGGCTTAACTCATTTGGTTGAAACAACGGGGCTCTTAACACCACCCGGATTTGATGCTGTACCCAGTACTTCTGCGGGGTGTGAACCACGCGGCACGGTAGAGAAAATCACATCTAGATCGCCAGCGTTTAGGCCCAGTTTGACAAGTAGCCCTGAAGCATCATGGAAATGGAAACCAAGGAAATGTGCAAAATGACAAATGAAAAGACGGCTTCACACGGAAAGTGTCTTAGGTTAGATCATGACCACAAATCTGTAGGTAAGAAAAATAAGTGGTGTCTGTTCACAGTATTAAACCAATATTAGCAGGGTGTAATGTCTTTCTTAAACTTTGCTAGATTTGCACGCCAGTGACCGACCGGTGTAGGGTGAAGGTGTACAGAGGGTTGTTGATCCTGATGTGGACGTTGCTGGATGGTCTGATGAGTTCTTGGACACCTGGAACGAGAACAGCTTTTCAGAAAAGGTGGATGAAACCGTGGTTACCGGACCAAATAACACTGGACTAAGCACAATATTGGAAGTACTGAGAGACATTGATGGGGAGGGCTTAAGGTCAAATCAGGAACATGAACATGGGGTAAGCAGTTCTTACCTTTCTAATGAAATCTTAGAGCTTAGAAATTTGGTGGTACAACAGTCTCAGAAGAGCACAAAATACATTATAGGACAACGTAGACAAGCTGCTATTAATAGTAGATTAAATAATATTGTTCATAAACAGTCTGAACAGATTGAGAAAATATTAGAGGAATATCGAACACAGGCTGAACAGATTAAGAAATTAGTAGAGCTAAACTTTCATAGCCGGAACAAATATCACAACGGAAGACACAAGCTATGCATGAGGAACATGTTTCTCATTTAAATGTATTAACAGATACTAAAATTCCACAGAAAAGTGGGGTTAAAATATTCACAAAAATTGATTGCAGCCGGTCCAGCCACAAAAAAGTGTTGTTTGGTATTTGTTTTATACTTATTGTGTACATATTACATAAATAATCTCATCAGTAAAACCTAAATTAGTGTTTTAAATCAATCAAGCAAACAAACAAACAAAATGGAATCTAAAAGGTGTCGGGGCTCAGACAACAATCCGCATGTTAGCAACACTAATGATGCATGGGGTCAGATGTCCCTAAGGCGAGCGATTGCAATGTGTATATGACGAGCATGATTCGACTGTTAATACCGCAAGTAATGATCCGCAAGACACAGCCACACAACACAACACAAACGTTAATGGTTATGTCGCACCAGGCAGTTCACAAACCATGCTGGAGACATGGTTGTCAAATATGAATGCAATACAGCGCCCACCAACAAAACGTCATAGATGTGATGATAATTATGAGCCAGATTTTATGTGTAATAACACCATAAACAATGCTTGGGAACAGATGTCTATTAGTGAACGACTGGCATACTTAAATGACAAGCATGATTCCACTCCAACTTTCTTATAAAGCCCCACACAAAATAACATGGAATAGACAGGCACTGGCTTGTGGGCACATAGATTCCCAACACTTAACCCATCAGCACCAAGCTTTGGTTTATCTGACGGCGACATAGCCGAGTTGATCAGAAATGTCCGGATGTTGAATTTACGTGAAGCCCCTTCCACAGACATGGCCTCATACACAACCTATATACACAATATGCTATCAGACATTGTTCTCCAGGATGTTGGCTGGTGATGGTAGTGTTATGAACCTTACCCTAAGAGATGATAGTTTAACATCAGATGTAAATGTTGTCTTGTTGTCAAGAGATGGATACAGTGTTGACAGATTTTCAGACACTATTGAAAGGTTTATGCAGAGCAACAAAAACATTAACTGGCAATAGTTTGGTATTGACTGTCTTGATAGCTATGGGTAAAATGGTGGTGGTGTCCGAGGGAAAGTGAGCGACCCAATAAACATCTCAAATAACCTCTGTTTTGCGATTTACCTTGCTCATTTTCTGAACCTAGATGTTCCACGCAACACATTAGAACCTATAGCCAAATAGATACAGACAAATGCAGGCTATACACAGAGAGTGGGATTTAATGGCATTGTCCATTTTGAACACAAGTTTGGTGTAAACATAGTTCTATTCCACAAGAGTAGTTCAGGTAGTTTAGAGAAATACCAAACCAAGGATAATCCACATGCTAAGACTGTTTCTGTATCTCTGTGATGGCCATTATAACCTGATAAAAATGTGAAAGAGTTCATGGGTATTCCATATGTTTGTGAATTTTGTTATAAGGGTTACACTAGTGCCAGAGACCATGGTTGCAAATGCAGCTGTGATGTGTGTCAAGATGTTTTATGCCATAAGAAACCGTGTCAAATATTGTGACGACTGTTCATGCTACTGCAAATCCGAGTACTGATATAATCTGCATAAGACACAGAAAGAACAGCCAACTACAGGAGTGATGGCATCCTCATGTGATCTAAATTGTAAAAATTGTAAAAAAAAATGTGGACGGCATGATCATGTTAGTGTAACAAAGCCCAACAGATGTGCTTCTGGACGTTAGGTTCATTGTGGTGAAGAATTATTATCAGACACCACACATGAATGCTACATACATCAGATCAAGTTACATAAACCAAGAAATTCCTTCATAATTTTTAAATTTGAAACCCGATTTGAAAAAGGCAAGCATGAGGCTAATTTTGTCTGTGCAATTACATTTGATAGCAGAGAGTGCACAGCAGAAGGGCCTGACTGTGTAGAACTACTCACCAAAGACTTTAGATGGCCCAAGTATCAGGGTTACACATGGTTGGCACACAACTCAGCTGGTTTTGACAATTTCCTATTGCTGGAATATTTTCTAAAGTGGGGATTGCTGTCAAGATCACAATGTATCAGTGTAGACTGATTTCTATGTATGACTAAATGTACAAACAGCACTACATAGACTCGTACTCATTCATCCCAATGTGTTTAGCCAAAACGGCATCAGCAGTTTTTACGGCTATGACACAATGAATGACAAAGACAGAAAGCTGTCCAGTGAGTGGTACAGCACAGTCTCCGGCGGCGTTTGACTTCAAAAAGGAGTTGTATTTTTACTCTAGAAATGATGTCGTTTTTACTATGAGAAGCATTAACCAACACAAGACATTCTGAAAAGTTTCCATTGAATGGCTTGAGTTTGTTAAGAGTACAAGAGACGCCGATGTTCATCATGCCCTAACTCACGGGGAAATGAAGTTTGCTGCGTATTATGTGGATGGGTGCTATGAAAAAGGGCGGTGTACAAAAAGCCTTAGAATTTAATGGCCGCGTGCATCATGGTCATGAATGTTGTTACAACCCAAATCAGACCCATCCTATGTTAAAGGTGTTGTACAGTGAATTGCGATAACAGTTTGACGCCAAGGTAGAGACACTTGTTTGTGCATATGGTCTGGAGGTTGAAGTAATGTGGGAATACCAGTGGGCTGATGCTCACAGGAATGATTTGGATGTTGTAGCATTTATGTCTACGTACACAGTGCCTGTCAGGTTAAAACCAAGAGACGCGCTCTTTGGGGGTAGAACTAATGCTTACAAACTGTGCTACAAAGCCAAACACTGTAAGAAAATCAGATATTTGGACTTCACTAGTTTGTACCCATTCTGTCAGGCTAGGAAGAAATACCCTGTAGGACATCCTCAAATAATTTTCGAAAATTTCAGACCCATTGAGGAATACTACGGACTTGTCAAGGCGACCGTGCATCCACCCAGAAAACGTCTACATCCTGTTTTAATGTTCCCACTCTGCCGTACATGTGCAGAGCTGGAAAATCAATCAGAGTGCATGCACAATGATGACGGCAGGTCTATCACAGGGACATGGGTCAGTATTGAATTACTGAAAGCTGTTGAGAAAGGGTATGTGATTGCTAAAATCCATGAGGTGTGGCGTTTTCCAGACAGTTCAGAAACGTTGTTCTGTGAGTTTGTCAAGACATTTTTACAGTATAAACAGGAAGCAAGTGGTTATCCGGATACATCAAGGATTATTTTGAAAAGGAAAAGATTCAGCAGAATCCTGACAAGATATGTCTTAACCCAGCATGCAGGTCTATTAACAAATTGTTGTTAAACACTTTGTGGGGTCGTTTTTCAATGAGGGAAAACTTGCCAGCGTCTGAGTTGTCGCCAGACCCTGAACAGTTTTCACAACAAATCTTTGGCAACAGATATGATGTGAAACACTTTTCTTTTGTGTCGGACACTACAGCGCTGATTCAGTGGCTCTATTCTGATGGTGACTATAGTCCAACCCGTGACATTAACGTGTTTCTTGCTGCTTTTACAACAGCTCACGCACGTTTAGAACTGTACAATCTCATGGATAGATTAGGCGACAGACTTTCATATTGTGACACTGACAGTGTTATTTTTGTTTCCCATGAAGGTGACTGAGAACCTCCTCTCGGCTCCTACTTAGATGATTTGACAGATGAGAATGGTGGTGACGATTACATTGCAGAGTTCTGCTCAGGTGGGCTTAAAACGTACGGTTATCGTACAGCAACTGGTAAAACGTGCATGAAAGCAAAAGGTATCACCCTGAACTCCAAACGTATCAGACTCAAAACACTGTTTGAGCTTGTCGATCATTATGTGGTAAACCACGATAGTAGTCAAATGACTACTGAAAAATAAAAAGAACCTCACACTGAAAAACAAACCAGTGGTGAAACGTTTTAAAGTCGTATACAACAAGTGGGTCTTGTTGCCTGACTTTTCAACAGTTCCTTATAGGTAATAAAGATGTCCATGACTATCGTGGGGTTGACAGGTTTGATTTTAGATTACAACATCCTTTTTCATGTGTATTAAGTGGTCCATCAAATTCTGGAAATAAATATTTTGTGAAACAGTTGATTGAACGTACTGATAAGTTGATTTCAAAGAAAATTGACAACATAGTGTACATGTATGATTGCTGGTAGCCGCTTTATGATGAAATGCTAAAAATGAGAAACAATAATTTTGTTCAAGGGATACCAACAACACTAAATGACGACACACTTCTACCGCTTAACAGAAATTATTTGTTGATTATTGATGATATTATGGAAGATGCTGGCAATAATGCAGAGGTAGAAAAGGTATTTACACAATACGTACAACATCGAAACTTAAGCGCCATTTACCTAATACAAAATTAGTTTTTTCAAGGAAAATCTAGTAGTTTGAACACAAATTACCTCATAATATTTCAAAATCCTAGAGACAACAATCAGGTCGGTGTGTTAGGTAGACAGATGTAGCCTGGTAATACAAAGTTTTTCATGGAGTGTTTTCAAAATGCTGTCAGAGATCCATTTGGCTACCTCATGATTGATTATAAAGCAAAGACTCCTGAAGACTTTCGTCTCAGAACGGATCTGCTTTCAAACAGACCTGTTGTTTACAAAAAAATGCAAATAGGTCAATATGACAGACAGACTATATAGAAACCTACCACTTCTATTTAAAGCTAAGCCGGTGCAGAGACGTGTTAGTTTATAAACGGCGTTTTAATTATCTCATCTCGACTATGTGTGAAATAGCTTTCAATGCGTTTAATGGGACTATACCTCTCACAGCGCCGCAATATCGCATGTTAAAGAAGGGCAAGACTGAAACACATTTTTTTTGCAGATAAAAAGTTTGGTGCATCACGAAAGAAGAAAGCTGTTAATCAGAAAGGAGGGGGTTTTCTTCTCCCATTGTCGAGTGCTGCGCTACCATTTATAACAAGTTTGATAACTGCCAAATAAATTGAAAGATATGGAGTATGCTGGAAAATGCTTTTGGTGCCACAACACCAGTTGGATAAGTTAAAGATTGTTAATCCGCAGGAGTCTATCAGACATGTTGGAATGACTTGGACGTGTCTATACTAAATATTTTGAGCAGGAATAATCTTGATGCCCATGAGAACGCCAAGCTGTATGCCATTGTTGTACAAAGATATTTAACCATTGCTAAACAGGGTGATATGGAGACTAACACTGTCATTACCACCAACAGATAATGTTAATATTAAGGAAACATGTTCAGACCGACAACAAAAATTCTGTAATCAATGATGTTCTCAGAAATGTATGAAGCAAGAAGAATGTTGACTATGTTTTAGATAAAATGTCTAGTCAAAAGATGTGTGTTTTAAATGGACAGCCAATTGCTGGGTCACTTATTCTGGACTTGGTGAAAAGTATCACAGTACCACACAATCATAGACCTATGGGGTGGGCTGAGTTTTTACAGGCCTTTGCTGTTTTGAAATATACTACTTTCTACCATACCACACCCTCTAGCAGTGCTGAAACCCCCATGTTTATCACACCCACTATAGACAGAAGTAAATATTAGACTTCTTATGTTGGCTTTGTTTATTTTCTTATATATATTTATGTACATACATGTATATTGTTCTTTTTATCATGGCTGTGTAAATATTTGTTTCACATTGTTTGAAAACTGTCATCTAATGTTTACTGGTGTTACACATTTGTAAATAAATCATAGTTTAAATGGTTTGTTTATTTGTTTATTTTTACTTATCAACCATGCATTGCACAGAGACACAAATTATACATTAAACATTTGGCCTGTTTGAACATGCTGCACACATTTAAACAACCTGTTCTTACAAACACACACAAACAAATTTCTCACAAAAGTTGAAACCATATTGTCATTTTTGATTAAATCAAAACTACATTTAGACATTACATCTTCGTAATTGCACCCATTTGCCATGTGGTGTAAAAAAAACAACAACATTGTTTTCCACAAGTAGTTGATGTAAAATCTTGTACTTGTCTGGTTGAGTACTGTTGTGTTATAAACGATATTTTAAGAAACTTGCTAATCATTTTTGGAAACTTGTCATTGTCTGGTCTATTTCCAAAACTGTCAAAAAAACACCCGACACGATCTTCACTTTGTGACGTGGAGCGATGAGGCAGACACATATGCGGAGACAAGCGACTTTTATTCAGGGCAAATCCAAAATCAGGGTCATAACGGTCCAGGGTCAAAGAGCCAATACGGATGGATCCGGGGTCAGACATGACAAACCAGAATAGAACAGAACAAAACACAGCAAACAAAGATTCAAACAACAGCAAACACATCAAACAAAGACCAGCGAAAACAAAGGGCAATCACAGGGCTTAAATACACAGGGAAACGAGGGACAGGTGGAAAACAGGTGGAGACAATCAGGGGCGGAGTCATGAAACGAGGAGGCTAAACCAAAACTAAGCTAAGCCAGTGTTCCCCAGGAAGATCAGATGTACGTCTATTAATAATGACCATTGTTGATCATTTCCTTAGAACATTTGTTGGTAATTGGTCACATGCTAACACATCAAGAAAATGTGTGTTAACAGACACTTTGTCCAGAGTGGCAGTCAGCTCTAAAGTGTTCATTAGTAGAAATCCACTAAAACTTGTCTTTGGTTAGACACTTTAATAATACTGTCAAAACGCGTACACAATCAACTGTATGGTGTATGGAAGGGGTTGTCAGAAACGTGTCTTATATTACCAGATTTACCAAAGACACATGTTGACTGCATTCTTCATCAGGCGAAAGATTAAATGCATACAGTGTATACCCCTGTGGGAAATCTGGTTGGTCAATAGGTAACAACTGGTTTTTCAGACGCCTTCGTGATGCAAGAGCTAACAGATAAAATTCACATAAGGCTGAACCTGAATGGAAATCGGGTTGATGCGGTTTAGCTGGATATTGTTGTCCATCCACATACACTGCTAGAAACTCCAAGTCATAATGTTTGAATGCAAAAGGATTTTTAATGTATGCACCTGACAAATGTGAACCATCGCTATTATCATAGACTTTGCAAATTTTCTTGGTTAGAAACACGTGTTCTGGCGGGTATCAAACATTTTTTAGACACACTCTGTCAATTGGGTATTTAGCGGTTGTTGACAGTAATGCCTGGGCATGGCCTAGCCTTAGAGGAGGTGATACCAATACTTTTTTGACAAATAAAGAGGTTGAGAAGATGTTTACTTTGTAAGCTAATGCATCATTTCCCATTAGACAAAATTTGTCCTTACTACATGTCATCTGAATTTTTATATCAATACCATTAAACATCAATTTCTCCTGAAAAAATATGTCGCTATGAATCGGGGTCAACAGTTCTAACACATTACTAGCATTTGTAAATGTAGCTCTCTTTGCCAAACCGCAGTTGTTTCTAGTGGGGTTTGTTTCATCTATATGCCCTGCAGTGTCCAGATAAAAGAGTCCTGCATAGAAAACAATTTCCAGGGTATCCCGGCCATAGTTGGTTATACATTCTATGGTACTGCTGTATGGGTAGGTACTTGAACTCTATGATATCAATCTGTCGCCTAGGGACACGTCGACCTGTGAAAATATTGTAGCTCCAGGGTAGTTTATCAAGCCCACAGCAGCGCTGTCATCTATATCGCTTCTATCAGGTTTCGTGATTTTAAGACGAAGATACAAGAACTTGTTATTCAGATCTGTATAATCTTCGCCAGGTCCGGCGATGAAAAACTTCAGAGGAGCTGTGTTGGATATTGCTGAAAGTGGTGGAATTTAAGATTAAGTGACCTTTATTAGTCCCACAACAGGGAAATTTCACCTCCGCATTTAACCCACCCGTGAAGTGAAACACCACATACACTCTAGTGAGCACACACACACTAGGGAGCAGTGAGCACACTTGCCCGGAGCGGTGGGCAGCCCAATCCACAGCGCCCGGGGAGTAGTTGGGGGTTAGGTGTCTTGCTCAAGGACACCTCAGTCATGTGCTGTTCGGCTCTGGGGATCGAACTGGCAATCTTCCAGTCATGAGGCTGGTTCCCTAACCTCCAGCCCATGACTGCCCATGACTTGACCTCACACTTGGTTTTCTTAGCAGGTCGACCACGCCTCATACCTGGGGGTCGTTTCACAGATTTTCGAGCCATGACCAACATACCTGACCCATCCTGATTGTTTTGCATTGCTTGTATCAGACCATTGCTGACTATCGTTTACAATGTTTTTAGTGGCTGTTTTTAGATGTGGTTTGGCTATACTAAACCCCTTCTTGAAGAATCGTATTGCCATTCTCAATAAATTTCTAAAACTCCCACCAAATCCGGCTCCATACATTGCAGGGCTGCCTGTATAGCCAGGTATGATGCTGCCTGCTTGATTTTGGTAATAAGTTACATAGTGTTCAGGATCCATGGTGTGTATGTTGAAAGAATCCATTTAAAACCTGATTTGGTGTTTTACACCAGTGGTTTTGCAACCACTTTGCTGTAGGAAAAATTACCATCAGACAACATCATTGTTGTTCCCTGATGTATGTACACATCATAACAGGGGCACAAAGCTGTCTCCTACTGTTTGGTAATCGATGATGTCAGTGTAAATCTAAAATGTGTAGAAACCCCCATAGATGTCAGCGACATGTGGCACATACTGTTTTTGAAAGCCCTCTTGATCGCCCATTTTAAACACAGACTCTAGCATCACTCCTGGTTTTAGGCCTAAAATGAGGGCTAGTTTTCCATCAAATATTAACCCTTAACCCTTAACCCTATACCATAATATAAACCTTGTGCCTTATTTGGTCATAACCAAGAAATACAGAATGTGATGTTAGATTAAAGTTAATCTTGTCAGTCATCATGGGTATGCTCTTATAATATCCAGTAGTTAGCGTTATTTGGATTGTTTTTCCCAATTTTTTATCAACTGTTGTAAATGTAGCATCAGCTTCATCAAACGTTTTCCATGTCCATGGGTACTGAAACTCTACCAATCCCACTTCCCATTCACCTTTCAAATCGATCAGTTTCGCCAGTTTTGTTCTATAATTAGAAATTTGATACAGACCTAGATGAATTATATGGCAACGTAATACAAAAACGTTGTCACCCATGTTTGTCGTTTGTGGTAATGAATACATTCACAAAGTGATACGCCTTTAAGGGTTTTGTATGCCGACTATGTCATTTTCAGGAACCCAGCTGTTGAATTTGGAAAGCCATCCCAACCATTTCACTAAAACCAGTGTTTTTCACCCTCCTTTCTTTTTTCAAAAATTTTTTCAACCTTGATTGTTTTATCTCTAGGCAGGTTTATTTTTTGCAACTCTTGTTCATTGAAACTACCTTGTATAATATCACCATCATAATCTGCCAGTCTATAAACAGGCGGTTGTCGATGGATGCAGTCTGATATGGTGAAAAATTCATGTGTATAGTTCTCCTCATCACACTTTGTAAATGGTCCTCTGACTTTAGAAATTCGTGCAAGATCATCAATCTTATACTTAAATATAGTTTCCTTGTCTACTTTGTTTTTCACACCATACTACATTTTAAACACAATAGGTTCATTTTCTTTGGTTACATCAACAGGCTTCATTTTTGTACTCCTGTGATAACAGTTGTTGTACCCACACATTATGTCTTGTAAAACATTAGTGTACATTTTGGAATTTATAGCTATTAGATATCTCCACATATGACTTTTTAGTGTTCTGTTAAAGCGTTCTATGATGCTAGCCTTTAGCTCACTACCAGTAGCAAAATGTGTAATTTTGTTTTTGATACCAGGTTTTGAAAATGTTTGTTAAAAAACTCTTTTGAGGCACTCTACCCCTGGCTAGTCTGGATGCAAACGCATTAGTGACTTCCAAACCCTATTCTTTTTTTTAGCAAACAGACTCATGCATATTTGCTAAATATGTCAATACATGTCAACATATATTTATAACCATCGTTTTCCTTAGAATATGCATTCATATCAACAAGATTGGCTTGGACTTGCCCTGTGGGTTTGTGAAGCGTGTATGCATCCTCGCCAGCTAACTAATCTGAAACCTGTTGATCAGACAGACGCACTCCTGCATCCTCTAAAACAGCCTGTTTCAAACAATTTTTACCTCCTAAAGAACCAGAGTTAGATGGCATATAATACACATTCTTCATAAGACCTGACATGTTGACAGATGGCATTACTGTACATAATGACACAATTTTAGTTTCATTTACTGTTTTATTGACAATAATACAACAAATCAATGAAATCTAGACATGTCACACACACATCCAGATTTCTCCCTACCAAATATTCAACAAATGTTTCAATCACTGTACAAACATGAATTGATTTCTTTGTTGAAAGTTTTATCACACAAATGTCTAATATGTATGTACATAGGCAAAGCACATGACTAATTTTTACTCTATTGTTACTCTTAGGCATAAGAGATAAAATCTTACTGATAGTCACATAGGTTGGTTCGTTAGAATCAATACACAACTGCATCAAGTGGCACCATTCATCTGGCACTGATTTGACAATATCCGTTTGATTCTTGAAATTTTGTAAACATTTAGCATCAACATCATGCATGCTATTAAAGAGGCTAAAATCATCCACACAATCATCAATACATTTATACAACAAATTGGTCAATTCGTAGTTCACACTGTGTTTCAACACACGGTCTTGACAGACATTGGAGTCCACAAACATTCTCCATTTGCCTTAAACAGTACTGTACTCTTTGAAACTGTCCAATAGTCAACAGCATCGGCGACAAGCTGGTTGTTTAATCAACGAGGTTTTCTCTTATTTCCTGTAGCTTTTCCAAAATGTATAGCTCAAACTATAATTCACAGACAACTGTTTCAGCACATCCTTGAATTTTCAGAAGAGGCAGATATGTTCCAAAACACTATAGAAGCCTCACGATAGTATGTTTTAACTCGAATGTGAACAGTGTCTGTGTTATATCTTTAAGGTATTTTTCAAAAAAGAAGATATCCGGCTCAAACAGGCATGAATGTCGAAGTTGACTGGGGTGGTCCACTTCACAACCGAGACACGTTTCCTTCAGTTTGTTGTTTATGATTTGTTGTAGGATTATAACAACAGCAGATCAGTGTTATCAGTTTTAACACTGTAGTGCGCACTTGACCATCCACATCATTGGATGGATCAGATATAATTTTGCAATCAGGAGCTTCGACGAGTGTTTCACCATCTTCATTACCTGCAGGCAACATCTGATGTCTAGACACCAACGCTTCCAACAGTTCCAAAAGGTATGTCATATTCATACTTCCAAGATCATCACCGTATTGATCCAGCCAACTGTTGTCTGACAATGTGTTGATCGTGGCCAGTTCATCATAGCTGTGGTAGACATTTTCAGCATTAGTCATGCAAACCACCAGTGAGAAGAAGAAGAAGAGCACTTACAACCATTTATACATTGCTCACACCCACTTCTGACACCTCAACTCATCCTGTCACAGATCTTTTGGGGGGTGGTGGTGGGGACACAGACATTATTGTCAATCATATTGGCCTGTCAATCATAGGGGGTCATAAATCACAGATCATAAATCATGGGTCATAAATCACTTGTTTGACAGAACATGTATGATTCATTCTACTTTTGGATATCTGGAATGGTGCAGTACTGTTGGCTTTACCTTAAAGTGCCTAAAGACAGAGAAAAACTCGAATACCATTTGGTCCTGTTGGTACCAGTCTTGAGTGGGTACAAAAATCAGAAAATAGAACAGGCACAGTTCTAGTTTATAGTGCTAAAGGTTCTGGTACTTCATTATTTTATTTCTGACCAAAATTATCCAAAAAGATAAAATTAGAGCCCTTTAAACTTCAGTTCCTTGGCTGATGGGTGCTGGATAAAGTCTTGTAGCAGTTCTATAAGTTACTCAGTACTGGAGGACTTTTACTTTTAAACTTCTAGTTGAGCTGTTTTGTAGAAACAATTTTACTTTTACTTATTATTCCACAGCTGTGGCTACACATTTACATGGGCTGGGTTTACATTCCCTTGCACAACTCAAACTACTTGATTCACTAGAATAAACTTTGAAACCATCTACAGAACTTGAGGAATACTTCACTGGTGCGATGTGTTCAGTTGGTCACCTGGAAAATCAGGGTCAACAAAACTGCAACTTTGCAAAGGGGAAAGACATTTTAGAGCCAAATCATCTCAAAACCACTAGACAGAGCTGCCTTTTTCTTTTTATTGCTTTCAGAACTGTTAAATGCCTTGAGGGCATGAAAACCAGCATGAGCTTTCGAGCTAAACTGTTCAAACTGGAAGAGGAAATGGAGCTTTCAAGTACTAAAATAATCACTGCAGCCTACATGGAGATTGAAGCTTTTCCTGTCAGTTTTACTTAAAGAAGCAGAGACACTTTTCAGCCAAGCTCACTTACATATATGAGAACAATGTGAACAAAGCCATTCTGAGTGGTTTGATATGAAATAGTTTATGGTACACACTTAAAAAGGATGGTTCTCCAAGGGTTCTTTAGTACAGAAAAAAGGTTTTATATAAAACCATGAACACTTAGAAAACCACTTGCATAATTAAAGGGTTCTTTGCATCATTAAAAGGTTCTTCAGATTGATAGAGAATGTGCTGTAGATAGTTCTGTTTTGGACCTTTTTGAAAACAGTTCTATACGGCACCAAAAAGGATTCTTCTGTTGTTACAATGTGAAGCCACACACTTAAAAAGGTGCTTCTTCAAGGGTTTTCAGCAAATAAAATATATGGACCCATGAACACTCCAAGAACCATTTGCATAAGTAAAGGGTTCTTCGCGTCTATAAATAGTGTACAGATCAACAGATCATATTTCAGAGTTAGATGTTTCTGTTATACGGCCCCTTGGTGTGCTTCACAGTGTCCTAGTAACAGCTCAAATCTGACTCGTCTGTATATTTGGATTACATCGTCCAGTGTTACTGACCACTGCCACCTCACATCAAACACCATAACACTGATTTTGCCTGCTAAAGTCATACGCACTGAGTTTGATACATCTAACAGTGAGCAAAAAGTTCAAGTCATTGTTAAAGTTGACAAATATGCTGTTCACTCCACAGTCCGTATATGAGAGCTGAGCTGCAGAAACAGCTTGTTTAGAATTTACATTTCCATATTTCCGCTTGTTCAGCCTTTTAGCTCCACCCATTTATGCTAAAGTTAGAAAGAGTGTTTCCGACCCATCCAGGGTGCAATAGAGAGAAGCCAATCAGAACTGAGATGAGTTACATTATATCAGTCTTAAAGACACAGCAGCAAAGGCTGCCAGTTTAAGCCTAAGTGATAAAAAGAGGTCATGTAAAAATGAATTATGACTTCTTTTGGTTCATGAGCCAAACATATACATACATATATAAACCATGTATATCCATTTTGGTCGATTTTTATTTTTATACATCATTTTAACACCAGCTGCCCTTTACATTGTGTAAATTTCATGATGAGTGGGCGAATAGAAATGACCCAAAAATTATTTGGGGAAAAAGGTTGGGTTCAATTGACTTACATTAGAAGTAGAGTATGTTTTTTCCCTCTGTAAATTTTCTATTTTGGAGATAGTGAGAATTAAAATATAGGCCCTTTAACATCAACATAAGGCACTCCTTATTTTGCTATACTGAAAAATGCCTTGAATTGAGACACAAACATGTCACAGTGAATCAAACTGTTAGATTTATGGATTGCCACAGCTCTACTGCAGTTCATTTTGTAAGGGTTGAGGTAGAGAACTGGGTCCTTTTGCTGTCTTTCTGCCTGAGGGAAGTGAAGAAAACCAGGCTGGGTCTGAAATGCAGGAGCCCATATGTGAGCACCATATGCGAGTGGAGAGCAGGGTCAGACTGTGGCCAAAACTGCCGGAGAGCGCTGCGTCTCAGCCTGGGACGGCTTTGGCACCTTCATCCAGCCGGCAGCGGAGCGCATGGCACCAAACTGGTTGCCATGGTGATCTCAGGCAGGCGCGCTAGCAGAGCGTCGGGTTTGAGAAGTGCCAAAGCGCTGAAGAGAAGGAGCTGAGAGGAGCAGAGAGGGAGAGAGAGAGAGAGAGAGAGAGAGTGAGTGAGAGAGAGAGAGTGAATGTAAGAGGAAGCAAATGAGGCACAGCAATGGAGAGACAGGTAAAAAAGAGCAGGAGATGAAATGGAGGAATGAGAAAGGGAGGCATGATGTTCCAGACCTGAAAGAGCAGGAAGAGGCGTTACCGTGTGGACTTTTTAAAGCTATTGTGGCCTTTTGTGCCTCCAACAGAAACTAAAAATGAAAATCCTTCACCAAAAGATTTGCTCATAGGCCACTTTATTTGGTGAACATAGTTTGTATCTGCATTGGTCATTTTATCAGGTCCACTTACCTTGAGCAGCACTGTAAACATGTCAGAAACCACTCTTTCATTCACTTATATAATTTCCAGTCAAAAAGGCCACTGAGTACGCATTACGCATTTTCAGTAGCAGAAAAAGTCATACATATATTTAATAGAAAATTACACAAAATCCTCAACATTGAAAACTAATTTTTCAGTATTGAATGTGTTCACAGCTTCCATGCTTTTCAGGTGACTTTCCAAAGAAATCTGCTGGGATATCTTTATATTATATCTTTTTATTTTGTCTTAGAAGTTGGTTGCACTTTTTACTTCTTACAAGCTGAAATGGAATATTACAAATGTAGGCTCATCAGTCCATAAAGCCTCGCTCCACATCCTGTGCTCTGGTGCAGACTGTCTTATTGTTATTTTGTTTTTTTAATTCATAGTTTTCGTCCATCTCCTTTTCTCAGTGAGGTTCTTCTTGACATCTACACAGGCTTTCAGACCCACAATGCTGAGTTGTCCTCGCACAGTGGAAGGATGGACAGAAACACTGTTTTCAGATCTGAAGCAGCGTGATTTTCTCCTCACTTTCAAAGATGAAAGCTTCAAGTGCTGTTTATTTGATGGGGTCTAGCTGGTCTCCCAGGTGGTTGTTAGGAGCTCCATTTTCTCTTTTGCTTTTAATCATTTTTTGGAAACTCGTGCTTTTCTGTTTGACTTCCCCTTACAGTAGAACAGAATTTAATAGAATAGAATCTTTATTGTCATTATACTTAGGTACAATGTAATTTTGTGTGGCATTTCTCTTATAGAGGTCACAAGTCCAGACGTAGTAAAAAAAAGCAATGAACAGCAATAATAGCAGCATATGCTTAAAGTGACACTGTGCAGAACTCTCAAATGAATTTACATTCAAATGTACATAGCTACATTAACATATTTACAGAGGACTGGATTTTATGAATATTAATAAATAATAGTCACTGAAAGTGAAAGCAGGAGTGTGCATATATACATGTATGTGTATGTGTAGTCCTTTGCATGTGTGTATGTGTATGCCACAGTTCTTGTTGTGTGTGTATATGTGTATGTATGGTCTGTGTATGGTCACAGTCCTTATAGTCAGCTCTTTGGCTGGGCAGGGAGGGGCATGATGGAGGCCACAGCTCTGGGAAAGAAGCTGTTCCTCAGTCTCCTGGTGTGAGATCTTAATGTGTTTGATTAACAAGTGGATTTTTTTATACCTCATCTCTAGTGGGGGGGGGTCTTTTGACTTCTAACCAACATAATACATTTACTGAAAAAAAGACTTTCTGGTAAGTGCTCTATATATGTTTATTTGGATGTATTTTAATGTTATTTAATGTTTTAACTGGTAAAAACAGCCAAGAGAGTTGTAAAAAAATACCTGGATGACTTCTGCACAGATGTTTATAGCAAAGTCAATTTACTTCAATTGAGCGGCCTGTGATTTTAAGAATGAATGAACGAATGAATGAATGAATGAATGAATGAATGAATGAATGAATGAATGAATGAATCAATCACTCAATCAACCTTTTAGCTGAGCCAATACAGAGATCAGAGATTGAGAAGTTATATAGTAAATACATAACATAACAACAAAAAAAAACATTCAAATTACAACAATATAGTAACTTAATAAATAAGGATAAATAAATACAAATGAATGAAATAAAGAAATAAAATATGTAAAACAATAGTTTCGCAATGTTAAAATACATAAGAACAGAATGATAAAAACAAATCACTTAAAAAGTTAAAATCAAGTAAGACAGTTGCATAAGGTAGCCACACTAACTGCAAGTCTTCTGTGCTGATGAAAAGCAAAAGACTGAAGAAACAGCAAACAGAAAGCTGGATAAACAGCCGTGGGAAGTTAATTGCTGAGACGTTGGTGAGGAATGATTCTGAACGTGTCTGAAACTGCTGTTCTTCAGTGTGAGAGCAACCTGAGGAGCGGAATTACCCAAACTGGTAATTAACATGTCCTGATACAGACTTCAGCATTTAGATGCCTTAATGCACATTAGCCACAGTCTTTTTGAACTAGCTTTAAATCCTCTGGGAGGAATGATGGTATGTGCTTTTATGAATATTAGTTCTGGGAAAAGAGGAATGACCTGTGATCACACACGCAATGCTAATCAGCAAGATTTCACTTATATTGTAATGCATTTATTACTGTATTCTATTATAAAACTATTTATTAGTTTATTTAGGTGACACTTTATTTTGATGGTCCACAGTAGATGCTATGTAGATACTCATTCTGTCTTTAAGTAACATTCAACTAGACATCTATTAAATGCAACTGAACGTGAAGTTGCGTGTGAAAGATTCTATTAAATCTCATTTTAACCCTAAGCCTAACCATGACCCTAACTTCAACAATAAACCTAACCCAAATGTTCACTTCAACCCTAAACTAAACATACTCCTAAACCTAACAACACCTTTAACTTCAACTTCTACCTTAAACTTAAACTTACTTCTAAGCCTAACCTTAATGTCAACACTAAACCTACTCCTAAGCCTAACCCAAACCTTAATTTCAGCACTAAATCTACTCCCACTTCTCAACATCACTTTAACTTAAACATTAAATCTAAACCTACTTCTACTCCAAACCTTAACCTTAACTTCAACCCTAAACATAAATCTACTCCTAAACCTAAACTTTACTTCATCCCTAAACCCAAATCTTCTCCTAACCCTAACCATAACTTCAACTCTAAACCTAAGCCTACTCTTAAAACTAGCTTTAACCTTTACTTCAACCCCGAACCTAAACTTACTCCAAAACCTAGCCTCAACCTTAACTTCAACCCCAAACCTAAACCTACTCCTAACTTCAACCCTAAATTTAAACCTACTCCTAAACCTAACCCTAACCCTAACCTCAACCCTAAACTAAACCTGATCCTACTCCTAACCATAACTTCAACATTAAACTTAAACCTACTTCTAAACCTAACCCTAAGCTTAACATCAACCCTATACCTACACCGACTCCTAAATCTAACCCTAACCTTAACTTCATCTCTAAACCTAAATCTTCTCCTAACCCTAACCTTAACCGGAACTTCAACCTTAAACCTAAACCTACTCATAAAACTAGCCTTAACCTTAACTTCAACCATTAACCTACTCCTAAAACTAGCCTTAATCTTAACTTCAATACTAAACCTAAAGCTACTTTGCCACTAAGCAAAGTTGCAGAAAGAGAGAGAGACATAGTGAAATTCAGGAAGAAGATGAGAAAGAGAATGAGATATATAGAGAGAGAGAGAGAGAGAGAGAGAGAGAGAGAGAGAGAGAGAGAGAGAGAGAGAGAGAGAGAGGGAGAAATAGAGAGGGAGAAAGAGAAGTAGAAACAAGAAAGTAAGACAATAAAAGAAAGAATTAATAAAAAAAATAGAAAGAGTGAGAGAAAAAAGTGAGAGAGAGATGCAGGAAAAGACATACAGAGACAAAGAGAGATATACAGAGAAATAAAGAGGAGGGAGATGGAGAGAAATAAAAGCTAGAGAGAGAGAAAGAGGGAGAAAGAATAAGAGAACAAAAGAAAGAGTGAGAGAGAAAGAGAGAAAAGAGATACAGACAGTGTTTTACTTAGGTAAAGGTATGGTAGCAGAATTCTGGAGAGTGGAAAACTACTGCAGATAAGCGTAAACAGAGAAAGAGGGAGAGAGTGTAAGAGAAAGAGAGACAAAGAAAGAGGAGAAGAGAGGGCGGGAGAGAGACAGAGACACACACACACACACACACAGAGAGAGAGAGAGAGAGAGAGAGAGAGAGAGAGAGAGTCAGTAAGAGAAACAGAGTGAGGGGCAAATGCTTCAGGAGGTGCTCTCTGTGATCCCATCAGCACTGTACTGCAGCTGGACACTGTTGTGTGAGATGTTTTGTTCTGTCAGCTGCGTGGCCTGATAGTGTCCAGCTGCACACTCTTCACACTTTCACTAGCGTTCACTTTTACACTATGGCTGCAACGATTAGTCGACTGTATCATGTATAATGCATCAACTGCATTATTGTGTAGCTGATACATTATTTACTTAAAACAAAAGTACTCTGTAATACTCTGCAACAGCACTGCCCAAAGTCGACCACAAGGATGCTGATTAAACCCACCCAATCATTCCTTGGGAGAACAAACAGATTGTCAAAAAATATATGAGGGTTAGGATTGAGGTTAAGGTTTTGGGTAAGTTTAGGTTTTGGTAAATGTAACGAGGAGCGAGGAGGTGGACATAAACACTGAGATAAGCGACTTTTATTGAGGGCAAATCCAGGGTCATGGTCAGGACAGTCCAGGTTCAAAGATCCAACACGGATCAAATGGGGGACAGACATGACAACATACAACAACTAAACATAAGTCGTAACACTTCTAACATAACATTCAAGCAAATCAAACAACAATTCAAACAAAGACCAGCAAACACAGGGCTTAAATACAAAAAAGGATAACGAGGGACAGGTGGAAAACAGGTGGGAACAATCAGGGGTGGAGTCATGAAACAAGGGGGCAGGACTGAAAACCAAAGCAAAGAAAATACGTGGACTAGACCAAAACACAACATGAACACATGGACAGGACTGGGCCCCTCCCAATCGTGACAGTAAGATTGAGTATGATTAGGTTTTGGTAAGGTTGAGTAAGGTTAGGTTTTGGTAAGATTGGATAAGGTTAGGTTTTGGGTAAGGTTGAGTTTTGGGTAAGGTTGGGTAAGGTTGAATTTGGGTAAGGTTTGGTAAGGTTAGGTTTTGGATGAGGTTGGGTAAGGTTAAGTTTTGGGTAAGGTTGAGTAAGGTTATGTTTTGTGTAATGCTGGGTAAGGTTGGATAAGGTTAGATTTTAGGTAAGTTTGGGTAAGGTTAGGTTTTGGATAAGGTTGGGTAAGATTAGATTTTGTGTAAGGCTGAATAAGTTTAGGTTTTGGGTATAGTTGGGTAAGGTTAGGTTTTGGGAAGGGTGGGTAAGGTTAGGTTTTGGGTAAGGTTGGGTAAGGTTAGGTTTTGGTAAGGTTGAATAAGTTTAGGTTTTGGGTAAGGCTGGGTAAGGTTAGGTTTTGGGTAAGGTTGGTTAAGATTAGGTTTTGGGTAAGGTTGGTTAAGATTAGGTTTTGGGTAAGGTTGGATAAGGTTAGGTTTTGGAAAGGTTGGGTAAGATTAGGTTTTGGGTAAGGTTGGATAAGGTTACGTTTTGGAAAGGTTGAGTAAGGTTATGTTGTGTGTAATGCTGGGTAAGGTTGGATAAGGTTAGGTTTTGGGCAAGGTTGGGTAAGGTTAGGTTTTAGATAAGGATAAGATAAGATAAGATAAGATAAGATAAGATAAGATAAGATAAGATCAGATAAGATAAGATAAGATAAGGCTTTATTGTCATTCACATCACATGTGGTACATGAGGTGGAACGAAACATTTGTACTCACGGTCCAGTCAACTCCCAAGTAACATAAACAATAAATAGAAGGTGCAAATAAAGGAGTGGACAAATAACAGCAGCATGGACCGCCACAGTATGAGTACGAGTAGGAGGTGTAAATCTAAATGCTGGTAATGTATAAAGTGACATGTGTGGATGATATAGTGGAGGCACTGATTCAGTAAAGCAGCAATAAATAAGTGGACAAGAAGTGCCATTGCAGTGATTGTCTATTTGGAATTTAAGAGTCTTACAGCTTCAGGGAAGAAGCTGTTCCTCAGTCTGGTTGTTTTGCACTTAATGCTCCGCAGCCTCCTACCTGAGGGGAGCGGAACAAAAAGTGTGTGTGTTGGATGGGTGGGGTCCTTCATGATGCCAGTGGCCCTTTTCCTGCATCTGGAGGTGTAAATGTCCATGGTGGTGGGCAGTCCTCTGTGCAGCATTTACCACCCTCTGCAGAGCTTTCCTTTCTGCCACAGAGCAGCTTCTGTGCCACACGGTGATGCTGGAGCACAGAACGCTCTCCACCACACATCTGTAGAATGAGGTAAGGACTGAGCTCCCAAGTCCAGCACGCCTCAGCCTTCTGAGGAAGTAGAGGTGCTGATGTGCCTATCTGATCAGGCTGGAAGTGTTATAACTCCAGGTGAGATTGTTACTTAGGTGTACGCCCAAGTACTTATAGCTGGAGACCACTTCCACTGCAGATCTGCCGACATGTAGGAGGAGGGGAGGGATGGTGATGGCCCTTCTGAAATCCACAATCATCTCCTTTGTCTTCTTCACGTTGATGCAGAGATTGTTCTCACTGCACCAACACTCCAGGTGTTCCACCTCCTGCCTATAGCCAGACTCATCACTATTTGTGATGCATCCAACCACTGCCGTATCATCCGCAAACTTTACAATATGACAATATGATGGCTGAGCAGTCATATGTGAGCAGTGTAAACAGGAGGGGGCTCAGCACACAGCCCTGAGGGGAGCCGGTGCTGAGGATGATGGTGGAGGAGGAGATGTTGTGGATCCTCACAGACTGTGGCCTGTTAGTCAGGAAGTCCAGGACCCAATTGCAGAGAGAGATGCTCAGTCCAAGTGTGTGGAGTTTGTAAGCCAGGGTCTGGGGAATCATGGTGTGAAAGGCAGACGTGAAATCCACAAAGAGCATACGGACGTAAGAGTCCTTACTCTCCAGGTGGCATCCTCTGTGGATCGGTTTCTCCGGTATGCGTACTGATGTGGATCCCCAGTGACATCGATGTTGGCTTTGATGTGGGTCATAACCAGTCTTTCAAAGCATTTTGTGACTATCGTAGTGAGGGCTACTGGCCGATAGTCATTCAGACCTGTCACTGTGGAGCTCTTGGGGACTGGGATGATGGTGGTGGTCTTCAGGCAGGTGGGGACAACAATGAGGAGTTAAAGATATCTGTCAGCACCTCTGAGAGGTTGGGTAAGATTAAGTTTTGGGTAAGGTTGAGTAAAGTTAGGTTTGGTGTAAGGCTGGATAAGGTTAGCTTTTGGATATAGTTGGGTAAGGTTAGGTTTTGGATAAGGTTGGGTAAGGTTAGGTTTTGGGAAGGCTGAGTAAGTTTATGTTTTATGTAAGGCTGGGTAAGTTTGGGTAAGGTTAGGTTTTGGGTAAAGTTGGGTAAGATTAGGTTTTGGGTAAGGTTGAGTAAATTTATGTTTTATGTAAGGCTGGGTAAGTTTGGGTTAGGTTAGGTTTTGGGTAAGTTTGGGTAAGGTTAGGTTTTGGGTAAAGTTGGGTAAGGTTAGGTTTTGGGTAAAGTTGGGTAAGATTAGGTTTTGGGTAAGGTTGGGTAAGGTTAGGTTTTGGATAAGGTTGGGTAAGGTTAAGTTTTAGTAAGGTTGAGTAAGGTTAGGTTTTGGGTAAGGTTGGGTAAGGTTAGGTTTTGGGTAAGGTGAGGTTTTGGTAAGGTTGTGTAAGATTAGGTTTTGGTAAGGTTGGGTAAGGTTAGGTTTTGGGTCAGGTTGGGTAAGGTTAGTTTTTGGGTAAGGTAGGGTAAAATTAGGTTTTGTGTAAGGTTGGATATGGTTAGGTTTTGGGTAAGACTGTGTAAGGTTAGGTTTTGGAATCCTGAGAACTATGTTTTTAAGAGTGTGCTTCTCTCAAACGGAGCATTTCACAGCAATCAGACTAAACTGAACGGCTTTGCTTACATTTCAATGATTGCATTATGGAGAAATTTTTAAAAATTAGTGGAATCCTCCTTTAAATGGGTTACAATGGGGTTCAGAAAGAAAAGCTAGCATCTAGCAGTTCTTTACATACTGAGGGGAGAGACAATGAAAATTGAAGAGTGAGAAAGAGAGTCAGGAAGATGAGATGCACTACTGTGTGTAGAAGCAAAAGGAGTCAAAGAAAAGCAGATAGAAATGAGAACAATCCCAAAGGAAGAAAAGAACAGAAAGAGACAAATAGAGAAAGGAACAAGACCGAAGCGAGGGAGTGAAAGAGAATGAGGAGGAGAAAAGACAGGCCAGCGCTGGCTCTCTCCAGAGGAAAATGTCAAAGCACTGTGAACACGTGCCACTGTTGTCATGGTGACAGCATCCCGAGAACAGCGGCAACATCGTCAGGACACCTGCTCCTCATTAGCATAACCCCACCCATCACACACGCTGGATGCATATGCATGAGATTTAGCATAAATATTCACAAACAGCGCACACAATATGGTATATGAAATATGATGATGCACGTGCAAGATGTGTGCTCTGTTGCTAATTAGCAGCATGCATCACCATACAGTATGTTTAATGTAAAGGGATGAGGCCCCCCATACTTTACATCTTGAAATGCTTTTTCTTGCATTGTGTTTGCTTATTTCTCACTCCTCTAGTACTGTGCAAATGTCAGAGACCCACCATTTTAGTCATTTTAAGTCAAAACAGTTATTTATTTAAAACAAGTATTTATTAATGTTTAAGTATTTATTAGATATTTGAGTATTGAGTTTTAAGTATTTAGTCATTTTTTGTAGGGAAAAGTGTTTTCCTGTTCCGGGGTGTAGAGCTGGGATCCATTGCTTCTCCTGCTTTTGCATATCCTCTTTTTCACATCTTACACTTATACTGATGGTCAAACCTCATTCTTTGCTGTTATTATTTGCTATCTGGTCTGGACCAGAGGAGGATGGGATCGCCTTTTGAGTCTTGGTTCCTCTTCCTCTTACTCTTAAGGAGTTTTTCAGTCTTAGAAGTTGGTTGATCATTTTCTGAATACATTCAGTGATTTTGAGTTTTGGACTCTGGAGTAGTCAGTCCATTGTTCTAAGAACACTGGTTACTGTGTCTGATTTCTTATTTTTTTTGTTTTTCAATCAGATTAACTGCACTTAAAGCTCTCATCTTAGAGACAGAGGAGAAAATCAAGCTGCTTCAGATCTGAAAACATCCACAGGTGTTTCTGTCCATCCTTCCACTGTGAGTAGACAACTGAGCACTATGAGTCTGAAAGGATGTGTAGCTCAAAAAGAACCTCACTGAGAAAAGGAGACAGGCACATCAAACAAAGAAGCTGAATAATGGACTGACCACCCCAGAGCCCAGACCTCAACACCACTGAATGTGTTTGATTACTTGGATGGTGGAATGAATGTGAAAAGTGAATACACTAAATACTGAAACATTATATTTAGTTGTTGAGACATCTGTGTAACTTCCTGTTAAATCTATATTTTCTGCTTTTTTCCTGATACTGAATAGTAATAGTTTGTATTTAATGGCTGTTTTTCTCACCTTTTTTACAGAATATTGAAGGGGGTGATGGAGCACAAGCACTGCAGTGAGAGCAGGTATAAAAATATACATGATCAGGTAGAAGAGACACAGAAACAGACACAGACACACACACACACACACACACACACACACACACACACACACACAAGGCAGTGGAGTGAGGAGAGCAGCTGATCTGGAACAGCACTGGAGTGTCATGCCCTAGATACTGTGCTCTACTCTCTCTCTCTCTCTCTCTCTCTCTCTCTCTCTCTCCTCCAGTAAGGCTGAGCCAGGAGAGAAACAAACTATTGGCTCAATAACTGCCCCTGGGCAACTCTCTCTCGCTCTCTCTCTCTCTTGCGCACACTCTCTCACCCACACACACACACACACACACACACACACACACACACACACACACACACACACACACACACATATACACAGACACACTGTCCACATGGTGCCTCCTGCAGCATTAATCAGCATTACCACTAGAGAGAAGAGAAGAGAAGAGAAGAGAAGAGAAGAGAAGAGAAGAGAAGAGAAGAGAAGAGAAGAGAAGAGAAGAGAAGAGAAATTAGGAGAAAACAGAAAATAGAAAAAACTGACAAGAGAAAAAAGAGTAAAAAAGAAAAGAGGAGACAAGAGGAAAAGACAAAATAAACAATAGGAAAAAGGGAAAAAATGTAAAATAGGAGAAAAGCACAGAAACAAAAAAGAGAAAGGGTAATAGAAGAGAAGAGAAGCTAGAAGAAGAAAAGTGAGAACAAGGAAAGAAAAGGGAAGAGAAGAGAAAAGAGAAGAAAAGAAGACAAAACCACACAAGAGAAATAAGTAGAAGGTAAAAGTAAAGAATCAGAGAGCAATTAGAAGAAAAGAGAAGAGAAGAGGAGAACAGAGAAGAGAAGAACAGAGAAGAGAAGAGAAGAAAAGAGAAGAGGAGAACAGAGAAGAGAAGAGGAGAGGAGAGAAGAGAGCATTAGAGAAGAGACGAATATAATATTTTTCCTCCTCTGCTTTCCATTAAGTTTTCGGTGAACGTGTGAATATTTGTTGAAGGAAAGATCCGCAGCAGAAAGCAAAGCTGAGAAACGCTGAGCCTTTTCCTGTGAATGAAGACGACAGTCGCCGCTTATTTACACTCCAAACTCCCCTTTGAACTGAGTTTATTGCTACACGGCACAGAGCGCCAACCAGAAGACGGCTGAGACAGCCAAAACCAACAGCCCCCGTGTCTTTGAAATTTACGACAGGAACTAATGAAAAAATTCCTGCTTTCGCATCCTACAGTCTCTCTCTGTCCTGCACGAACTGCCTGCACTGTCAGGAACTACTTCATCTGAAGAAGCCTAATTTGAGGGGAATGTGAGAGGACGCCATTGCTCGGTACAGAACCCAGAACAAACATCCTCCCCATAGAAAACTGCCATCCCTCTTTCCATCGCCTTTGGATTAACGTCATTCTATCACCTAAATACCTACTATCAGTTTCTGAGATTTACAACCCACTTTGCCTTCCTGCAAAAGTTTGGGCACCTGTCATGGAAAAGACAGCATACTTCTAATTCTAAAATAAAACTTCACCTAATACAAAACAGAAAACTATTAAACACAAAGAATGGCAGAGAAAGGTACAGTCTTTTATTAACCCTTGTGTGGTGTTGGGGTGAACCCATGGAGATGGCTGCTGACTGGCTACAGCTGCTGAAGGCCTACACTCACACAGAGAGGCCTACACACACACAGAGGTCTACACTCACAAACACACACACACACACACACATACACACACACACAAACACAGAGGCCTATTCTCCCACACAGAGGCCTACACACCTACATAAAGGTCTACACACACATACAGAGACCACAGATATGACACTGACATGGTAGTGTGGTGAGTGTATCAGACACAGCTGTGCTGCTGGGTTTTTTACACATCAGTGTCGCTGCTGGGTTAAGAGTGGACAACCACTCAAAAATATCCACCCAAGAGTGACATCTTGGTCAGGAACTGACCATTGATGAAGGACTAGTGGATGGACAATGCAAATTCAGCAGAAACAAGTGAGCTACAATATCTAACTGTAAGCAGCAAAGGAGAGCTACAAGAGAGGAGCTTCTGATAAAGTGGAATAGAAGTATAAGGATTATTTGATTGGTTTGAATTTAGATTTCAAAACATTTTCAGACTTTTAACTGACTTGGACTTTAGACTAAAATCTTTTTGATTTGAGTCACGCTATATCGGGATCAGCAACACGTAGCTGCAGATGCACATGCAGCACTTTTACTGCCATGTTGTGGCTCCACAGCAGAATTTGATTTTTAGGAAAAAATAAAATAATCCTCATCTGCAGTAAAATAAAGCTCTGCTGATCATTCTGACACAACAATAAGTGATCTTAATTGCTGGAGTCAATGTATAACTGTTAATTCTTCCTTTAACCCTGAAGGTTGGCACTCAAACTGTTGGTCACCATAGCAACGCAGACAAGAATATCGCCTAGCTAGTAGCTTACAAAATGGAAAATAAAAAAATGTAAGATGAACAATGACAAATTGGAGACAAATTGACTGCTTTTGTAAGCACTGGTTTCTTAACACAATTAATCTACAATGAGAAACTGTCAAACACAGAAAAATCGTGAAACGGTAGTCAGCTTCTCATTCCCCACCTTCTTGCTTGAATTTTCTCGTTCCACCTTAAATGGTGCAGCAGTTACATTATGGTGTCCTAGAAATGTTCAGAAACATTTTACAAGAAACTATTTCACTTTTGTGGAAAAGTTTCCTGCCTGAGATGTGAGAAAAGAGGCTTTAGCTTAACTAAAGCTTAAAGCAGAGCAAAGTAAGTCAGCATTTTTATTTATATTATATTTTTAACCTATACTAACACATCAGCACATACTGAGACATATTTTCAGCCAAGATGGTAAAACGTTACTTTATTAGAATGGACATAAAAGGTTGTGGCTGCCAAGGTGGCCTGATTTTTGTTGTAACTTGACAAAATGGCTCTTCTTTATATTTGGGTTCCTGACCCCAGCCCTATATCTTATTTATTTATGTTTGATTTATGATTAAACATTCCATTTTGCCATGAGCAAAACAATCATAAAAGTTCTGAAACTTTGCCAAATGTTTCAGTAGTGACTTCTTTGGTAGTGACAATTTTAGCTGAATGCATAATTTTAGCAAAATGCATAACTCGCCACGGATTTGAACAGTTCTCAATCCTAAATCCTGAGAATTTAATTAAAACACAAAAAAGTACGTAATTGCAGAAAAGCTGTGTTTTGGTAGTGACAGTTGTAGCAAATTTTATCTGCCTTTAAAACGTCTTCTAAGGTTTAATGGTAACACTTTTACACAACACATTCAAAATATCTTACATAAACACTTAATAACATGTTAATTAATGTTTAAATTAAATCAAGTACATGTTTATAGAAAATGGCAAAAAAACAAGAATTCTGTGTTTTAAAGGACATGATAAGATGAATTGTGCTTATTGTGACTAAAGTCACAAGAGAACAAGGTGAAAAGGGTCAATTCTGAGTCTTATGTTTAATTAAAGGATTTTTTTGGAAAAAAGTGGAAATTTACCTTAAATGTCACTTTCAAAAATATCATAAATACGATTCTATATAGAACCATGGACATTTAAAGAACTCTTTCCATGATTACTGCAAATTACATCACCATGCACCAAAATAATATTAGCCAATAATATCATGCTTCACCTCTGCCTCCCAACACCATCATCTCTACTTATCTTTGAGGGAAAATGCTCAGCTGGATCCTCCTAATAATGCAGGAGAAGAATGAGTTATGATTTCCCACTCACGCTGAATTTAACCACTAACTTGAATTCCTTTCAGAACATTTGGCTGGTTTTCCGTTCAACAGGAACCCTGAATGTGCTGGAGAAGAGGAACCTGCAGGAGCTCTGTGACAAGCTGAGACAGAAAGAGAGTAAAGGGGGACAGAGGAAGGGGTGTGGAAGGCACAGCTGGGCTGAGCGAGGTTAGTGGGTCTCCTCTCGTCCCGCTCCACAGTGCCCCTCTGCTAATTGTGAGCTATTAGTCTCCACTGCCGAAAATTACATGTCTTATTAAATACAGAATTCCAAATGAGCCACGTTAAATCAGAAAGTGCTCCCCTTTTAATGAAGCTAATTTATATGGAAATTGAGCATAATCCACACGATTCAGAGGCAGATTAATCCTCATTGGGTGTAGCTGGAGAAATCAAAAAGTTTTTCCCCTCTCTGTACTTTTCTAGAGCTGAATTTTGCTTTGAGGTCATTGCTCTCTTTGGAAGGCCTGTACAGAAAGCTGATTCGCCATTTAATTCCCAGCTTTTGATATCAGAAATTTCGTTGGAACAAGTAAAAATCTTGTTTATTCAAGTAAAAATGTGAAATTTGACAGAATTTTGAGATTTTATTTCTCATTAGGCTTTTCCCGATTCAGTAGGTTGATGTGAAATGCTCTGTTCTAGAGAATCCTACTGTCTCTGATGTCTTTACAGTGGTGGTGATAGGAACCAGGAGTCACAATGTCTACAAGACAAGTATAGCCATTTTATTTACTATCCAAAACCACCACATGACTTTTTATACACACTTATATGCACTTGGTTTTTCAGGGGTTCCTTATTAAAGAAAATTGTTCTACTTAAAACCATGACTATCCACAGAACCCTTGTATGATAAAATAGTTCTTTCCATGATTAATGGGTTCTTTGCATCGTGAAACAGTTCTTTAGATTGATGGAGAATGTGTATGTAGTTCTAGATAATACCTTTTTGAAAAGGTTTCTGCTATTCTTACAAAGTTGACAACGTAACTACAGAGAAGAACTCTTTTTGGTGCTGTACAGAACCAGAGGTTCAAAAATATAAAACCATATACAGCATTTTCTCTATCAATCTGAAGAACCACTTCATGATGCAACAAACCTTTGTTCATGCAAAGGGTTATTTGAATCTATATAGAACCAATTGTGGTTCTGAATAGAACCATTTAATTAGAAGCCTTGAAGAACTGCCTGTTTATGTGTATGTGTAATGTTAATGTTGCTTTTGTAAAGGACCGCTTTGCCTTTATCACAGCCTGCATGTGAAGAAAACAACAGAAAACATTTATTTGGGTCAAAATCTTTGCTAAACTCAGAATGTTTCAGTCACTACTAGACAGTGTTTATTCATAACCATTTCATGTAATAACTGTGAGGGAGCTTTTAGAGGTGTTAAATTCTTTCAGATATCTGATTCCCATCACCACTGTGTTTCTCTAGAGCAGAGCAATTCACACCAAACCACTCTGAACGACTTTGTTTACAATTTAACAAATTAATAATGCAGAAACATGGATTTCTTAGGGGTGAAATTATAATTGCATAAAAAAATTCAGCTCTTAGATGTAAAATTAAAGCTTTGTATTTTTACATGACAATATCAACATGTGAAAATGTCATTTTTATTTGTAAAGTGAAGTGATACTTTTTTGATCCCAAACCGGGGAAATTCCACCTCCGCATTTAACCCATCCGTGAAGTGAAACACCACATACACACTAGTGAACACACACACTAGGGGGCAGTGAGCACCCTTGCCCAGAGATTCCACCTGTTCAAATTTAACACACACTTGGCAAAATTGTCCCCCACCCTTCATTAGCCTAAACTGGAAAAGAGCATTCATACTAGTGAGAACTGAGATCTTATGTTAAAGGGGAATTCCACCTATTAAACTCTACAGAATTAAATTACTGAAATGTAAATAAAGTCGCTTGGAGTGGTTTGTTGTGAAATGCTTCATTGTAGAGAAACTTAGCAACTCAGCTTTCTTTACAGTAATGGAGATAGGAACCAGGGGTCACCATATGTACAACACCAATATAGCCATTTTATTTACTACCCAACTCCACCAGTGAACCTACGTGACTTTTTGAGATGTTATATATTGTTGCTGATGGTAAAATAGTAGCAAAACATACATTTTCTTTAGATATTCTTGGCTTACAGTGCTCTGCATGTACCTCTCCACATTCATGTATTTTAAAAAAATACATGTATTTAGGCTGAAACCTGCTCCCAAAACTACATAAAGCTATATTTCAGTCACCAGACCACATGTGTCAGGCTCCAGTCCTTGTGGACCAAAACACTGCACACTTCAGCACACTGCCTCATTAAATACACTCGATTCAGCTCACCAGCTAATTAGCAAAGCCTTCATGAACTGAATTCAGAACGTTAGATGAGGGCAAACGCTAATCTCCGCTGCACTTTGATGCCTGCATTAGACATTGTATTCATACCCGTTTCATTTGGTAACTTCCTGTGGGGGAGATTTTAGAGGCATTGAACTCTTCAGACGTCTGGTTCCTATCATCACCACTGTGAACAATTCTGACTTTCTACGTTTCTCTAGAATGGAGCATTTCACACCAAACCACTCTGAATGACTTTGGTTACATGTTAATGATTTAATTATGCAGGCCTTTTGAAGGATCAGTGAATTATTATAATAAAATGACTAGCATTAATGACATCCTTACTTCTTTAAATTGAATTTCTCATAGACATTTTGGATTAAAGCTAAAACAGCTGGCCACAGTCATTATGTCTTTGTCCAGCTTCTGTGTAGAATTGTTTTGCATTTTCTTTAAATAGTGGATTAAGATGGGCTGCAGAAAACACAAGGGCAGAAATACATTCGCTTGACCAGCTGCTTTTAAGGCCGGTTACCTGGAGGTCAATATGAGCATGACTGGGGAAGAGAATTTGTGCAAACAATACAGCAGCGAAAGGGTATCCATGACTCACCCTGATGATTCATATCATGCAGCTTTACTTTGGGCTGTTAAAAGCTCTTATTTCTTGAGGAGAACTTAATTAGAGGCAACCTTTGCCTTTGTGTGACCCTTTTTGATTCTCTAATTCACTTTGCCTCAATCAATTACTCTCCCTCTCCCTCTCTCTTCTTGCAACATCTCTCTGTCCATCACTGCAGACAGCCAGTGGACATCCAATGATTTATTAATGCAGCAGCTGGTTGCGGAACATCAGTGTGTTTATATGTTCAATGTTGCCATCTAGTGGAGCTTTCCCTCATAAATCACCACCAAACAGCAAATCCAGTGGGCCGACGTTGATGCTTTTCGTGCTCATAGTCATGATCAATACAGAAACTCATAACTCATGGTATTCATAAAGATTCCCAAAGTGTGAGTGCAGTGGGATGGGTTTCTGTCAGTAAAATGACAGTAGATAAGAGAAGAATCTGATTCTGAATTAACCTTTCTACTCCGAGAACCTTCTCGAATACAGGCCCAAACATTAATGTAGAGAAAGTCAAAATAATAGCTCAGAAAAATGATTCCTTCTAATCCATCAACCAAAAAGGTCTGCAACACTTTGCAAAACCAAAGACAACCTTGTCATTTTATGTTATTTTATTTCAGATTTAAATGGCCATTAAAAAAAGGTCATTTTTCAGGGGATTTTTCTGAGATTAGATGTCAGATTGCATAAGAAAGGAAAAAGTGAAAGGAAAATAACTGAAGAAACAGGAGTTTCCAAAAGTGGAACTGAAAAATGACAAAGCTACATAGAAGATGAGACTCCTAACAACCACCTGGAAAACCTGGTAGACACCAAAACTGTCCCCGTCAGATAAACAGCATCTGAAGCTCTCATTTTCGAGAGAGGAGAAAATCAAGCTGCTTCAGATCTGAAAACATGACTGTCCATCATTCCACTGTTATAAGACATCCCAGTACTATGGGTCGGAAAGGATGTGTAGCTGTCAAGAAGAACCTCACTGAGAAAAGGAGACAGACACATCAAACAAAGAAGCTGAACGATGGGCTGACTACCCCAGAGTCCAGACCTCATCACTGAATGCGTTTGATTACTTCAGGAAATGATCAACCAACTTCAAAGACTGAACTGTGGAGGTGTGTCTGCAGATTCTTTGGGAATCTGAAAGTGTGTCTCCTGAAAAGAACGGAAGCTGTAAAAGAGGTAAAGAGTGACACACTAAATACTGAAAAATGTGATGTATTCAGTTGTTTCAGTTGTTAAGGCCAAATATGTTTTCAGCCTTTTTCTCCACTGATGCTGAAAAAATGAGTAACTTGCATTGAATGACTGTTTTGACTGGAAATTAAATAAAGGACAGGTGCTCTATGACCCAACCCCCCCACCCGGAGGGGAATTTGACTTTTTTCCTGTTAAGAGAACAAAGAAGAAAAAAACTACAGCACTCAGATTACGCAAAAAGTTTAATTGAAAAATAAAACAAAAAAGAAAAAAAAAAAAAAGAAATCAAAGATTTGCATAAATACATGATTAATAACATCTTTTATATAAAAGCAATACATTTCAACATGTAGACAAGCATCTGAAAAAAGAACAGTGCATATGCAAAAAAGCCTAGAGAAAAATAATTTAAATGTTGTCCACCTGTTGTGATATTTGTGAGAAAGCTTTGGTGCATCTTTTTTTTTTTTTTTTTAATTCAACAAGGCGTTTGAACCTTGTTCAGGGGTCATCTGTATCAAACTTTTCAGAAATCGGATAATTTTTGCCTTTCATATGTGGATCAAGAGAGACTGATCCTATATTACATACAGTATATGTCCAAAAGTATCCAGACAGCCCTTCCAATGAGTGAACTCAGCTACTGACCAATACAATGGGAAGCTCTGGAGCAGCTACACATGAGCCTAAAGTCACCATACCCAATGTCTAGTGCGGGCTAGAGGGGTATAAAGCCCACCAGTATTGGACTTGAACTGGAATGATGGAGCTCCAATCCAATACCTTTGCGATGAGTTGGACTGTCCAGATCTCATACCCAATGTCTAGTGTGGGCTAGAGGGGTATAAAGCCCACCAGTATTGGACTTGAACTGGAATGATGGAGCTCCAATCCAATACCTTTGCGATGAGTTGGACTGTCCAGAACTGATCATCCAACATCAGTACCTGACTTCACTAATGCTCACAGCAATGTTCCAACATCTAGTGTACAGCCTTCCCAGAAGAGTAGAGGCTGTTACTGCAGCAACGGAGGACAAACTCCCTATTAATACCCTTCATTTCAGATGAAAAGCTGGACAGGCAGATGTCTGCAAACTTTTGGACACAGTGTACTTCATCTGAGACGTTTTACATAAACAGGTGAAACACATATTTTGCAAGTTCAACAACTACAGGCAAAGTACACGACGATTTAACGATTATGTCACACCAAAAACACGTCCGTTTTAGCACCTCTTGCATAATAAAGAAATAAATCCAGTTGCCATGAAAACAAAAAAGAAAAAAGGAAAAAAAAGTTTGCTGGGTGAGTGAATTCACAGAGATTATCAACATTTGCAGTGGCAGATTTCAGATAGCAGGAGGCCACTTAAAACAAACAAAAACAAAATGTACTGAACTAAAACTCTCATATTACATTAAACTGGACAGAAATAAAATTGATATTAGCACAAAAAATACTCCAATTAGAGCTCAAGCTTTGCTACCTGGCAGTAGCTGTTTGTCCATCTCCACCACTTCTGTTCCATAAATCCATCCTGCCCAAATCCCACCTCATCTACTCATGCACTTTTCACCTGCCGGTTAGACCTGCACCTTTAAGGTAGAAAGCTCTTTAACACAGTACAAAAATAAAACTCAGAAATCAATAAGGCATAAAAAAATAATGTGTGCTAAATAATGTTAATCTTTCTACAGTTGTTTCAACTCTATAAAAATAGTTTAAAAATCTAACAAGAATTCAGTACAGTGTCTCAATATAGTCATCTACACAATATTGGTTTCTTCAAACATCAGACAGCGACAGGTCGAGAGTAGAAACATAAAAAAGAGCGACCTTGCTCTTTCCCTCCTAAGATATTACCGTATGAAGGCTCAACTGACAGAAACAGTAAAATCTGCTTGTTTAATAGCTTAAAGCAGCCTCTGGTTTGAATAAGCACACTGTGCTTATTTTCTGTTCTAAAATATGAGAGGAAACTGGATATTCTGCACTGAAACTAAGGAAAAAAGTCACTTGATCAATCAGTCTAACATGCTATAACATTATTTAAATAAACTCTGCCTAGTCCCTGTTGGCTTTTATCTGTTTGGAAATATGTTACTTTTCCCATCATAATCCTCATGCATACTGAGTACTAGGACCCAAACAATATACTGATCAGCTGATAATATTGGCCAAACCACAAGATTATCAGCATTGCCCATATTTTAATTAGTGCCCTTATTTTGGATGGGCAAATGGCAAGAATCGATCTCTTGATGTTGATATATAAAAATCTTACGACAGCTGAATGTGAAGCACTTTCAATTTAACTACGCGACAGTAAATAACACATTAATACAGGGTTTCTCAACTTGTGTGCTGTGGACCACCAGTGGATCACAAAGCACCCTCTAGTGGTCTGTGGGCCTGTACTCAGAGGGAGGCAGCAGTTCATAGTTGGGGGGGGGGCTCATACATTCATATTCTTTGTCTTTTCAGCCATGTTTTTTAACATAACTGCAAATGAAAATCTACTGACAACCGGAATGGAGGATCTGTTATTTTTCAGCCCTTAATTTTCAGCTTTTCAGTGAAAAGAAATAGAAAACTGCATTTCAAATGTTGATTTTAGTTTTGTTGTGGACCGCTATGCTTAGTAGTTATGGACAGGTGGGCCCTGGGGTGGAAAAGGTTGAGAACCCCTGTGTCATGAGAGGTGATTTAAACCAAAAGCACAAGATATTCTGGGCTGCTGCATCTCCAGCGCTACAATATATGATTTAATGTACTTTACATAGTATTACTTTAGAATTTTGTTTAACTGTTTAATAAATGTCACTGCTGAGGACTGAAAATATGATTAATACGATTACAGTATGAAATTAAAATCTAAAAAATTACATTGGCCGATATCAGTGAACAGAACCTTTCGACACTGGCCACAGAATTCTCATATTGTTCGGGCCCTATTAATTACCACAGGCAACAAAACCACCTTGTACTTGGAAAAAGAACAGAAAACACATTTAAAATCAAAGCCAAGAAACTGCCCACTGGCTTCTATTAGTAGAGAGTTGAGCCAACAAGTTTTCTGTTCTTTGTCAAGTATGGGTAAAGTCAAAATTATTGTCTGCGGGTAATCGACTGCAGAAAAACAGAAGAGAGGGATTAAAATGCTGAAGTATCCCTTTAAGCTGAATGAAACAAACCAGACGCCTCCAAACGTGCTGTCCATTAAGTGGCCTGATGGTCAAAGAGCACTGAGGTAAATGAATTATTAATCGACTTCAGGCTCAAGTTCACTAGTATTAAAATCACTGATCTGAAAGACAATGAATATGAGAATCCTCTCAGCTGTCAACCAATCCATCTAAAAAGGAACAGCTCAGCCAGGAATAAAATCTAAAACATTCCTCCTTACCTCAAATCTCAATCAAGCAGCACGTTAGATGTCTGAAGCTATATAATAATAATAATAATAATAATAATAATAATAATAATGAAGTTTGTTCACATTGGAGCTACAATGCTAATGTAAATGACAAGTAATGGAAGCTTATGGCCACCAATTAGCATAGTGCAAACTGCATGCCTAACCATCACACAGTCGCCTTGCTTAAGCTGTTAAAGTTGAATTCCACCACATTCAGAGCTATTTGATGTGAAATGTTCCATTCTACAAGGTTCTGTGCAGACATATTTTTCAGACATCAAGGTACAAACAATGTAAATGTTCCCTCAAAAGATACAACGGTGCTTTTTTTAGGTTCAATTGTGTACATTAAATACGTTTTTGCCAGGAGAAAAGTACGTATTTGTACTTTTGATAATCTAATGTTTTAAGTTAGAACAATAAAATAAAAAAGCCTGGAGACGAGACGGGAAGTGTGGAGTCAATACAGCTTAAATAATATAGTTTCAGTAGATTACGGTACAATTATGTTCCCTGACTACAGGTACCGCAATGTACCCTTGAGGGTACAACCCCTTTGACAAGAGGGGTACGGCCCCAGTGATCGTTTCATACCTTTATTTGTGAGAGTGTAGAGAAACCAACTGAGTCAGAATTGGAGGAACCAGGCCTCTGACCTCTGAAAGCTTCCTTACTATTAGATCTAAAGTATTAGATGAAAGTGGTACATTTATGTTGCTTAATGCCTGAGACATTGTTTTACAAAAATTCTGAGAAAGTTTTGGCCTAAAATGTATATTTTTTTAAAAGGTACACGCAGGTCTTGCAAAGCAAAATACTATTTTGCTTCATCTTCTCAACATTACAACATAAAAGCTCAGAAGACATGTGTAGGTTCACTGTTTGATTTGGATAGTAAATAAAATGGCTACATTTGTGCTGCAGACATTGGGACCCCTGGTTCCTATCACCACCACTGTAAAGAAACCTAAAATGGCCAGTATCTCTGCAATGGACCATTTCACATCAAAAAACTATAAATGACAACAAATTTCAACAACATTATGCAGGGATTTAGAAAGTTTGACTGAATTCCCTTTTAAAGTAACCTCAAACAGGCTGCTAATGTAACCCTATTATATACTATTATCTTAATATTGGACAAAAGAACAGACTAAGCACATTGGCTGATTCATTACATTAGAATTATGGGGGAAACTGCGCAAACTTTTCACCAGACTGTTCCTTTGTTGTGTAATTTAATTCTACTAGGCTGCATAAGGAGGTCAGATGAGGATGTGTAGTGGCAATATCAAAATCACTGGGAAAGAGCAAAAGTTCTCCTTTACACGATTTGGCAATTAACACACGTACAGCATTGGACGGAAGTGTGCGAGTGAGTGAGTGTGTGTGCGTGCGAATGTGAGTGTTTATACAAGCTCAGAAAAGCTTATCAGAGAGAGAAGAAAAAATGCCCCTCACAAACATTTTGGTTGTACAAATTCGAAAAACCAGGACAAACTGAGTCTTTTAACTACATGCCCTTTTTTCCCCCCCAAATCAAACAACCAGGCAACATGATTCATGCACGGTCCATAACATGCACACGTGCACACGTACCCACGCCATCACGGCTCCCTCAAGAGAAAAGGACACTGTAAATGGTTACGCACTCCAATGTACAACTCTCAATGAAGAATCATGCCAGAGGCAAGCGCCAGCACAAAACAAAGACAAAGAGTAAGAGATCATTGTAACTGAAAACAAGCCATCCACAGCGTATACTGTCATTATCTTAAGGACACTTGAAAAAGGATTGTATCGTTTCACTAGAACCCACCGCAGAGCGGCCCTGGCCATGCTAGAAGAGATAAGCATGGTATAGAGAGGGGGAAAACTGCTAAAAAAGGCTAAAAGGCAAAATGAATTTAGATCACATATCAACTCTAAAAAGGCCACAAATGCTCTGTGCTGCTGAAGAGGCCATGTTTCATCAGCAGAGTTTTCAATCTAGTAATTATTCAAAGCTTTGTAAGAACTTTCCAGTAACAGCACCCCCTCCAAGCTAAGTCTTATTCCAAGTCTGATGAACTTTATAAAACAGCCACCCTGCCAAAAATGATAGGGCATAGCTCCTAGGCTCAGGGTTAACAATATTAAAAGGCCCATATACTGTTTTCTACATTTTTCTTGTTACATTTTTCACCCCACATGAGCTCTGCTATAATGTTTGTGTTGTATTATGTACCAAAAACAACACACACATGCAGACAAAGCCACAATTCACTTTTACATGACTCTCTTTATCTTTTAGGAGAAGCTGTTTCTGTTACTGTGTCTTTCAGACTTGATATATGTTAATGAACCTATGTTCTGATTCAGCAGGGCTGAAAAATTCCTCATAATTCCAGCATGAATGGAGCCAAACCACTATAGGCTGAATGTTGGTAAGGGAGGCGGTATATGTAAATCAGGGGTGCAGAACTCCGGTCCTGGAGGGCCGGTGTCCAGCATAGTTTGGAGGTTTCACAACTCAATCACACCCACTTAACCTGGCAATTAACAGGTAAATGTAATCAGGTGTATTGGAGCAGGTAAATCACCAAATTGTGCTGGACACTGGCCCTCTAGGACCAGAGTTGTGCACCCCTGATGTAAATGAATTGGTTGTGTGACATCACAACCACCAGGAAACAAAAACAAAAAAATAAAAATGCAAAAATAGCAGCTTAGCCTTCACATATGGACTGTACAGACTATGGAGTGAATGTTTCAAAACTAAGTGTTTACATACTACATCAAAAAAGCTCACTTTTCCATGATATGGGCTCTTTAACGTACCAGTAAACAACAAAGCTGAAAACAGAGCCAGGCTCCCCTTACAGTAGACACTGATAATTAGGAGCCAATGCCGCAGTAATGCACCTCATTTCTGTCACAGCATAAAGATCTCTGTAAGAAAATAAAGCATCTACCACTCTGTAATAGGTATATCATTAAGTAAAATGACTGTCGATCTGCAATAGCTGATGAAGTTGTGACTTCACTACTTGGGAACAAAGCCCAAGTCAAAGCTTAGGAGCAAATATTAAGATGTACATTAGTTGCCCTGTCATATAGGTGCCCCCCCCCAAGCCTCAGGGGGAGAATAAGAGTGCAGGATGACCATAATTCTGTAATAAAGATTTTAAAGTAGAGCGACTAATAGTACATAATCTATCACCCTACAACAGAGGAATTATTTAAAAACTAACAGCTGCCCAAATGTGTATTTATGCATTATATCTCCCAAGCCACAAGGGGGAGCTCTAAGAAAGTAAAGCTCACGTGGTTATAGTGTCTACTTTGCAATAAAGCTTTAGTGGGATACAGACTCAGTCAAAGCGCAGAATAAATTATTTTTAAAATCTACAGAGTTGCTTTTTCAAATGTGTATTTTTCCATTGCATCCCCTCCAGGCCTACAGGGGAAGCTCTAAGAAAGGATAACATCTACCACTAATAGTCGCATGATCAAGTAATCAAATCACATTGACAATTTTGCGGAACACAACCTAAAGGCCGTTACACGCCGAACGTGACACAAATGAACACCATGAAACTGCAAAATATTTGGACAAAAATTTGCATCACTATATACAGCAGTGGGGAACATATTACAAACAGGCAGTGTGTCTGACAGGGACACTGGGCAGGCTACGTTCCTTTTCTGAAAAGTGAAGAGAGCTCACTCAGGAGCTGAAACTTTGAGCTCATATTGCTCGGATTTCTGTAACTCAGTTTGAGCTGCTTTTGGAGAAGCAGCTCTGCACATGACAAATGAGAAGTCAAAGTAATTCTTTTGTTGTTTGTCTAAAAGTTCTAGTTGCTGCAAAAACGATCCGTCATCATGGTGGTTGCCATGCCTATGCCAGATACAACAGTGTTGATTTAGTTCACGTTGTCGAATAAAATGTCATTTCCGTGTGTCTGAAACACTGTTTGGTGTAGGGCTGGGCAATACGACAGATGTTTAGCATTACTGTAACAAATTATAGCTGCAGCCCAATTCAGGGGCTGCATATGAAGGCCAACTGGGTCACAGTGGCGTGACTAGGCTGTCCCATTTAGAAGGCACCTTCATATGTGCCCGAGAAATGTGTCTGTCCAGTCCATGGCAATGAAGGACTCAACGGGTGGATCCTTCACCAGCCAACATATGCCGAGGTTCATAACACAGCGGCATCAGCATAGCAGAATGTAAGCATTCGGTTTAAATGTCAAACAGAAACGTAAACAAAAAATAACAAAGAAGCAAACTTACACTTCGCTTTGTTTTAGGGAGCAAGAAGCAGACAGACAGAAGCACCTCTACCTCTAATGACTGAACAAATGAAAAAACTGAAATCAAAGTTTTTGGCTACATTTTTGAAAAACTTTAAAATGAGCTGTGTTTCGTGATGCCACGCGGTAAGGCCGAGAACAGCGGTACTGTGACGCAAACAGGAAATCTGCTGTAGAGCCAACAGTCTCATTTCAGTTCAGCATTTGCGGTTTTACGCAGCCTTCGAAGCACACACATTTGTAGACCTGCAACCTTTGAAGGATGCAGCCCCTGAATTGGAACGCACAGTCTGGAAACGTTAAATAATTTATAGTCAATGATTTTATCATTTTTAATGTGGCAGTACGGGCATTTTTTTGCCTGTTCCAACATTCCTAATGTCTGAAAAAAAATTTGTTGTGACAGATCATACATCGTGAAAATTTCTTAAATTATTGTGATGTTATATTTTTGCCATTTCACCCATCTCTAATTTGGCTTGCACGATATCATCAGCTATACATGTTTGAATTCAGTTTGGATGTTCGAATAAATCATAATCATGCTCAGTGTGTAAAGGCCTTAAGTCAGACTATACATGTGTGTAGTTTTTAAGTCTGACAGCTTCCTACCAAAGGTGTATTTATGCACTCAGGAGGAAGGACGACAACTATCACTCTGATTGGGAACATATGTGGATTTATTTTCAAAATTGAATTTTTTTCAATTCTTCTTCCCAACTTGCCCTCGCCCACATCAACTCGCCATTCGGATGTGTTACACAGGTGGTTACTAGGGATGTTCACAAGTACTTGAATACTCCATTAACCATTCAAAGTGCCAGGATTGGAATACTGAAATTACTGTTCAGATGTTCCTTACCTTTCATCGCAGGAAGGCAAAATATACAGACTCACAGTTCAATGAAAGGCCATGTTTTAACAGAACTGTAAGACTGTCAAATTGCTTGTATCTGCATGTCATTATGCATGTTGTATTACACTTTCCTATTTCCTGCCCTTTTCTCTTTATATGCCTTAACGTGAGTACGTTACCAAGTGTGTTACTGAGAAGGCAGATGCAGCGAGGCTTCATGCTCACTACTCTTGATTTTAGCTAGATCTAGAAACAGTGGAAATATATTTCTCTGACAAACTAACATGTTGGCACATTATCCACTGTGAAGAAAACATCTAGTGTAAGATGAGTCTAATTAGCATCCAGTATTGTACCTGTTAGCTCTAGTTTTAGAGGCAATCTCTGCTCCTCATCCAACAAAACTACCAATTCTCGTCAGCTTTTTTTTCTGAATAATTAAAAAAGTTTTCAAAGTATTTTCAAACCAAGTTTTCAAACGTATTACTCTGCATTCTGCTAAACAGTGGTGCAACCCAGGTACTACATTAATGTTGGACGAAGTCCACTGTTGCCACCATTTTTCCTTCCATGTGATTAACAGATGGTTAATTAACCCTAATGGGTATTTTTAAATATCAAAATTAGTCAGAATGCTCATCCCTAGTGGCCACTCGTGGCAGAACGGGAGGACGGTATGGCGAGGAGCACACTATTAGCTAGGTTAACCTCAGTGATCTTATCGGCTAGCCATGCAAACTTTGCAATGCAAATTCATTTTTCCAGCCATCCAAACATATTGTACATGCAATTTGGGCATAATTGTTTTACTCTGCAATTAAACTTTTTAGAACTGTGTAGAACTGTGGTGTTGTGCCTTTCTTTCAGTTACTGTTAGCCATATAGCCTTTAGCATGCTAACTATCCAGCTATCAGAGTAAGTTCTATGAACAGTCATGTATAAGAGATGCAGTAATTTGCAACCTAAAGCCCAGCAAATTGAACATTATAACTTCAAAACAGTGTACTGTTATGGCTTATAAACAGCTTTATCAGCTCTGAAAAGGGAAAAGCATCAGATCACAATGATTTCTGGGCAGCTGAAGTCAATAACTGTGTTCAATGGTTCCATCGCCCTTTCGAGGGCTAATCTATTAAACTTCGCTGATTAAATAAAAATGTTAAGTAACATAACAGCCCAAAAACAGCTAAAGGGGCTCCCGAGAGAGAAAACGGTGAGGCAAAGTGGCTTAAGGCCTGTTAAAGCCAGTACTGAAAGGGTTTATGAACTGCCCCCCCAAGCCCACAGGGGGTGCTCTAATCTGAAAAGTCTCTTAAGCACAAATGAACACCAGTGCTTCCTTAAAATGGCAATCCTGCGTGATGTATTAAGAGGCAAACCCTTCTCTTCTTCTTTTAACAAAAATCAGGCCCTGTTACACAACTGAGGTCAATAAAAAACAAATCCACCCTGTCACCAGTGAGGAAATCGACAGCCCTCGATTGCTTGCCTCTGATTCTTCAACCAAGCTTTTAGCTTAGCCCAAACGGTTTCACAGCTAAGGGCGTAACTGGAAAAACAAAAAGAGCACTTTTTAAAAAAAGCCTCTATCCACACAGACAGAGTGTTTCATTAGAGACACAGTGACTGAGGCTGAGTAGGGTGCCAAGTTAAGCACCAGGGCTGCGAATTTCACTTTCTTCTGGAGTTAAATGCTAAATACTAAGCCCTGAAGGATGAGAGAGAAAGAGAAGGAGAAGGAGAGATAGACTGAGATAGAGAGATAGATTCCCCTGATGAAGATTCTGGTTATCGTTTCATTCACTCGGGTAAAAAGTCACAAAATTCAGTAAGTTTGTGAGCTAGCATGGCGCTAGCACCTCTAAAACAGCGCTAGCTGAACACGGCAACACATTTTACGGTCGCCTTTTCAGCTTTTCCCAACACTCCTTTACCACTCCCACCAACAGCAAAGTCTTCTGTAAACCCTTCTCAAAACACTAGACGCAAACTGCAGTGGAATATTTTAAAAAGTCAGATTTCTGAGGAGGATTAAACACCCACAACAATCAAACAAAAAAATCCAGACAAAAACAAAAGCCACACGAAGCATCTAACTCTGTTCACTCGAGCCTAGACCTTACAGTTAAGGTGTCTGTGTGATTCAGTGGTTCTTTCAGGAGACAAAGTGAACTTTTTTCTTTTTTTCTCCCCACAGTTGGAGTTAAGAAAGAGAAAAACAGCGTCACATTTCCAGCATCGACCTTCCCTTCATTTAGGAGGCTTTTGTTTTTCTGGCTCGGGGTGATGTTTTGTCCTCTGGTTTCATCACTCCATTCACCAAACCTCCTGTCAAAAACAAACGATTTTATTATAAATATTTTTCATTTCATCAGAAGTAGCACAATTAATAGCCAAGACCAAAGGTCGAAAATACTGTTTCTTACACATTCATTTTCCAAGGAATTTTACCCCATTTCTATGCTAATTAACACTAATGTTGCTAGCAGTGAATGAAAGTGAATAGCCATTAACATTAAGCAGCCATGCTTAACCATGTTAAAAGGCATAGGGACATTTTGCGTAATGGTGATGGTCATTCACTTTCATTCACAGCTAGCAACATTTGCATTGTTTGGCTGAATACTTCTTATAACTACTTCTTATATTTCTAATAATACGACAATATAATAAGGACTTTCAAATATTTTAAACAATCACAATTCTAACTAACTCGTTCTTTCATGAAGTTAATAAATAAAGATTTTGCTATTTTAAAAGCAGTGCATTTTTTTTAAAGCTAAATGAGTAGACAAAATAAGCTTCATCAGAATGGAATTATTATTTTCAATATTTCAATAATGTTTCAGCCAATTAGTCTATATATCAAATAGGTCATATAGACATAGGTTTAACTTCTCCATGATTGTAGCCTCTCGCTCTTGTTCCACTACTGTTTTACTTCGAGGGAAACTGGAGTGTTCTGCTTTGCTACCGATTTATTTTGCTGCTTGTTGTTTTACTCACAGTTATCTCGCAAGCACTGTCCAGGGTACTCTGCTGAATTACTGATATTACTGATACTGTCAGCATCAGCACTTGTTTGTCACTGTAAATGATACATTAGACTGGATGTACCTCAGTGATAAACTAATTCATAACTGCAGTAGCCGGAAATAAGGTTTTATCAAGAAACGCATCAACAGAAGTTTCCATTTAAAAGCTGAGCTGAGACAGAAAAAACATGTGAGCAGCCAGAACTACTACAGATGGCTTGAAGGGTCAATCATAAAAATAACCAAAAAAGGTTAATGTTTATAAGAGACATTATTATATTATACAGATAGCACCTTTAATCTATTTACTTAGAAGAATTATTTTAAAAAATTACAGGAAGATGAGCACAATTACAAACTATATAGGGAAAAAAGACCCAGTACATTGTGCACAGTCTATGCAGAAGTCCGAAGACCCCTGGTCAAATTATATGCTCTGTTGATTTTCTGATTTCTGTTAAAATAAGTTAACACATCTTCTACAGAGGTTATAAATATGCAATTTGTTTGCCAATTATAGTGCAGCATTTTTATTTATTTTTGCCCAGTAAAATATAGAGGGGGAAAAAATAATACATAAAACTGAAAAACATCATAACAGTTTCACAGGCCAAAATTGATGTATTAAATGTAAATTTTAATGTTAATTTCAGCAAATCAATCGTGATTGTGCATTAGAATGTGCAGAGGTTCTCTGCAGAGGACGTTTTATTATGTTCAGTAGGTGTAGGAGGCTTTAGGGATCTCTCACCCCTAGAAGACTCCTTCTTGGTGGGTTTGCTCTTGGGGCTGACAGCCTTCTTCTTGCTGGCCTGGATCTGGCTCTGCTCCCTCCACTTCTTCAGCTGGAAGTTGATGAATTTCCACATCATCCAGGCCTGGGTCAGGCAAATGGCTGACAGACAGGTCATCCTGTGCAGAGAGAGGCCACGGACAGTGAGATCAGAGACATAAAAAGTAAAAGCGCTGTTTAAAACAGGGAACTTCATCTTCACGTTCACACAGAAATGGAGACGCTTATTTTCTGTTTCTGGTTCATCACATTGTAATTTGAAAGTGGCTGGTTCATTTCAAAACCAGGCAGGAGAATGCTAGACAGACTTTATCTGTCCCAGGAAGCACAAAATCATTCTGAAACTTTTTTTTTACCCCACAACACATCACAGACAAGCAATATAAACATGAGTGTTTTAGGTAGGTGAGCAAAATTTCCTTTTAAGAAGCAGTATGGAAAAACAATGAACACCTGCCTCTTTTACTCTTAACTTTACTGCAATTCTGAACCCAGTTAAGATGTAATTTATCAAAACAAAAACTAAGTATAGGAAGAGATTCAGTAACACCAGTGAAGACAACTGCATCGTAAAGCATGCACACTATTGGCTCAATATTAGTGTTAGTGCAAGTTCTTAGGCCCAATCCCATTTCACCCTTTGCCCTTGCCACTTAGCCCTTATTCCTCCGTTCTGCGTGTTCACGTCTAGGGGTAGGGTACCCTGATTTTTGTTGAGATAGAGGGGTAAGGGTGAAGGGTTAGGGCTACATGGCCTTATAAACGAGGCATAGTCCAAAAAGTGTTATGAGAAAAAAGAAACCCAGCAAGATGGCTGCGCAAATGTAATTAATTTCTCTGTTAATTTTAGGATAACACGTTTACCATCTTAGTTTAATCTCTTTTCAATGAATTATGGTCCTTATCTTCATAAAAAAAAACATTAAAAATGCTAGTAGTATGGTGATGTCTCAGTACCTAGCTCAATAAATTTCCTGTTCCACCTTAAATGGTGCAGAGGTTCTGACAGCTGAGGCTCCAGAAAGCAACAGCTGCTCCATTTAAGGTGGAACAGGAAATTTAGCAGAAGACGCTGGTGAAAAGCTGGCTTCAGTTTCATATTACAGAAGAGTCAGAAAAGGGCTATAATAAATAACTATCCCCTCTTTGAAGGCATGTGATGCCCTAAATGTAACTAAAGCCCAGTAGTGAGGTTGCTGAACATTATCTTCCTTTACTATCACTGCAGACTGGCAGGGTCACCTACGCAGTACCGCTAGCAAGCTATTAATGAAGTAATGTTCTTTTTTTATTCAAGGGTTGTCCTACTTCATACGGGAAGATTTCAACCACAACTAGTTGTAACTTAAGGTGACACTCAAAAACAAGGGGTACGTCTGAAAGTAAGAAATGTCACTGGGTCTCAATTTTTAATAAAAAAAAAAACAAACAAAAAAACAAAAATGGAGTCGAGGTTCTATTCTGATAGCAACAATAATCCTTTAAAGCGTCACAGTTCAACTCTTGTGGTCCAACAAAGGACTTAACAGGTATTGTAGGATTTTTTCAAGTCTGATTTGAAATAAACAGAAGCATATGGAAAAATCTATGAGTACACATTTAATACAAACTTTATATCAGTCAGTGGATCAATGATTACCTAAACACCATTAGGAACATTTTCAGTCATTTGGTATTGATTATATTCTATACTTGCAGCTTTTTTTAATTCCATCTGTATTTTCTTTTCATATCATATCATAAACTTCAATGTTCTCAACATGCAGCTAGCTCCTTGTTTGTGATGGGTTTAGCTTCTTCAGTGGCATTGGCTGCTTCTCTGTTGGATCTGTAAATCAACCCTGAGATTCACTGCTGTGAAATCACAGCAACAGTAAAAGATAGTCCTTAACTAAACTGTGGGTCTTGACAGCTAGGAAGGTTAGTTAGGTTTACTGCAACATGCAAAGATCCAACAGGCAAATGTTTTCATCGTTTCCTTTAAATATAACAGCATTCGAGACAAATAGTATGAATCATTTAATCACATTGTGAAGAGTTAGTCTTGTTGGATCAAAATCTTTTCATGCACGGTGCTTCTGACTCACAATTCTGGTGTATTTTTTGAAAAAGAAGCAGCAAATGCAAGCGCTTGCTCCAGGCTGATTTATACAACTGCAGACTGACTATCTTGGAAGTGTTGGGGTAGAATGAGACCCAAACACTACTTAACCTGAATCAGACTCAGCACAAAATTAAACTGGAGTAGTCTGAGGATCAAAAGGTGCAAAAATGTATATCAGACTATTAGCATCCAGTACTGTGCCTCCTCTATCTAGTCTGGCAAAGCAATATGAGATTTTCTTCTTTGTTGCAGCAGCTTTTATGACATCCCATTCTAAATCCACAGGCATTAATATGGAGCTCGTCAGCCTTTGCAGCTCCAACAGCTTCACTGATGGACAAGAGAGCCTGGCTCACAATCTCCATTCAAGTTCATCCCAAAGTTGTTCGGAAAGGTTGTGGTCAGGGCTTTGTTTGGGCCAGTCAAGTTCTTCCATAGCAAACTCACCCAGCCATGCCTTTTTGGACCTTGCTCTGTGCACTGGGGCTCAGTCATGCTGGAACAGAAAAGGCTCTTAATTGTACAATTGTCTAAAATGTCTTGGTATGCTAAAATATTAAGATTTCCTTTCACTGGACCTTAGAGGTCTAGGCCAACCCCTGAAAAACAACTCCATAGCATTATCCCTCCTCCACCAGACTTTACAGAAGGCACAATGCAGTCAGGCATGGAAACATTCTCCTGACTCATCTATCAGACTGCCAGACAGAGAAGTGTGATTCATCACTCCACAGGATGCAATTCCACTGCTCCAGAATTCAGTGGCAGCGTGCTTTACACCACTCCCCCCGACACTTGGCATTGTGCATTATGCTTGTACATAGCTGCTCAGCCATGGAAGCCCATTTTGTGACACTCCTGACGCAGTTCTTTTGCTGATGTTGCTTCCAGATGCATTGTAGAACACACATTAGTGAGTGATTCAACAGAGGATTGGCACTGCGTGCTCCAGCACTTGGTGGCTCTGCTTTGCACGCTTCAGCACTTGGTGGCTCCATGTGAGTTTGCATGGTCTACCGCTTTGTGGCTGAGCTGTTGCTGCCTACATTTCACAATAACAGCATTTTAAGTTGACTGAGGCAGATCTAGCAGGACAGAAATTTCACAAACTGACCTGTGGCAGAGGTGCCATCCTATGACAGTGCCATGTTTAAAGTCACTGAGCTCATCAGCACGACCCACTCATCAGCACGACCCACTGCCACTTCTTGTTGACTGACACTGTAGCTGAAACACCTGAACTGAATAATTAGGAGCGCTGTCCCAATACTTTTGTCCATATAATGTATTTTTCAGTTTTCACTGAACCCAGGTTTAAGTGATTAAGTGATACTTTTTTGATCTCACAACTGGGGAAATTCCACCTCCGCATTTAACCCATCCGTGAAGTGAAACACCACATACACACTAGTGAACACACACACTAGGGGGCAGTGAGCACACTTGTCACAGGGCCAGATCCCTAACCTCCAGCCCACAACTGCCCCCTAAAAATATGGAGCACTTCACGGATTTGCATGTCATCCTTTCGCAGGGGCCATTCTAATCTTCTCTGTATCGATCCAATTTTAGTATATGTGCTGCTGTAGCGAGCACAATCAGTTTAGTGCAGAAAACTAGTGGTCCAGGTGGATACTAGCCAGACTATACCTAATAGATATGGATGTATACACTTGGATCACTCTTGTGACTCTCACATAGATTTTTTGTTTATTTTGTTCAGCCATGTTCAGCTGTACCACACGAGATGCCAGCTTTACATCGATTTAAATATAAACCAAAAAGACAAAATTGCTCACATTTTTGGCAGGAGGAACAGAAAGAGCCAGAAATGTAGATGGAAGAAAAAAGGAATGCTGATATTTTTGGAAAAGGCCGGAATCTCATATGTGGGTAAAGGTAGATGTGTCATGAGGAGGGGTGTTTTTGTACAACTTGTCTTCGTTCAGAAGACAAACTGAGATCTTGATCGGACTATTGTGCGCAAGTAAACATAGTTTTTGCCCTTCATATCTAGATGACCAGCGAACAATCAAGTTTAACATGATTAAATGCTTCAACTTCTGAATTTATCCACCAGGTGGCAGCAAACATTACAAACAAATACATTACCGGACAGTAAGCACGTTGAAGTTCCCGTCTGCCAAAGAGAAGCCCTGATTATCTGTACGAGACAGTCCGAAACCGAAGGTCAGCACAGAGAGGGTGAGGGTCAGGAGTCGAGCAATGACGAAGAGGAGAGCCCACAGCGTAAACCTAGACAGAGAGAGAGAACAGAGAGAGCATGTGAGTTGTGGGGACAGAAAAGAGAGAGAAAGAGAGACAGTAATAGAGTGAACACAGAGAGCTAGGGAGCGAGAGAGAGAGAGAGAGAGAGAGAGAGAGAGAGAGAGAGAGAGACAGAGAGAGAGAGAGAGAGAGAGAGAGAGAGAGAGAACAAATGAGCAAGCATCAAGAGAGAGTAAGAAGTGGGAAAAAAAAGCAAGAAACAGAGAGTGAATGAAAACACAGCAAGCAATCAAGAACAGAGTGTGAGAGAAGAGAGCCCAAAGAGCAAGCGAGAATACAGAGAGAACACACTGAGCTAGCAAGATGCCAGAGAGCGACAGAAGCGAGAAACCACAGAGAGAGAGAGAGAGAGAGAGAGAGAGAGTGCAAGAGAGATTGCAGAGAGAGTGAGCAAGAACAGAGAGAGAGTGAGAACACAGAGCAAAAAACTGAAAGTACACAGACACACAGACAATCAGAGAGAGAGCAAGAAAAAATAGAAGGAGAGAGAGAGAAAACAGAGAGGGAGAAAGAACAGAGGGAGAAAACAGAGACATAGAGATAAGAGAGAAAAGCTGTTCATACTATGCTGCTACCATAGCTAACAAGGCCATAAAATGTAATACGCATTGTACATGTTCTCCAAACAGCAGCCCAAAATTTGAGAAGAGCAGTTTAGCTACTAACGATCATCAGATCTCAAATCATCCAAACCCAAATACCCAATAAATGTACACACATCTTTTACAGCTTCTAAATAACTATAATATTCATACACTGACACTCTGCTAAACATTGTAGGCATATGGCTTATGTTGTTTCAGTACATCACAAAAAACAAACAAAAAAACCCCCAGCAAAACAAGAGGAAGCCGAAGCAGCTAGACAACTTAGACGGTTAATCCTTTAAGTCAATTGTTCACAGGTCTAATCCAGAACAGAACAAATGAAAGTTTGGCTACATAAAGATCATTCCAGGCCTTCAGGACTGACAACATTAGCTGCGTCAGTGAACAGAGGAAGTGAAAAGGTGAACGTACCCTTTCTGTTTGTTCTCGTTGCTGAAATAGAAGAGACGTGATGCATGGAAGAGAAGCTCCACCAAGTAGTGCGGAACCAGAAGAACGAGGCCCAAGCGGTGGAGACTGCAAGAGGGAGAGAAAGGTTTCAGTCATTTTGGCTCACAGTGGGTGTGTGTGATGCAGATTCTGTAGCACGAAAATCAAAACATTTACGTGCACACATTGAGCAACATTAGTCACTGTTAGCACAAATGTACACTTAAAAATAAAAGGGTTCTTGGAACAATGCCATAAAAGAACCACTTTTAGTTCCTTAAAAGAACAACATATGGTTCTTTAAAGAGTTTTGAAATTTCAGCACAAAAAAAAAAAATAAAAAATAAAAAAATAAAGTCATTCAGAGTGGTTTGGTGTGAAATGCTCTGTTCTAGAGAAAAAAAAACTTTGGCTTTGCTCACACAGCAGGAAAAATCTTTCGTGGGACAAATCTTATTCTTTTTTTTCCCCATATGTGATTCAGATGTGTTGTCTGTGTGTCAGTGTGAACAGCAAAAACACACTGAATCTGACATTCAATTTTGATTTGAGACGCATTCAAATGCTGCACTGAAATCTGATCCGTATCTGATCTGCGGCAATGTGACTCAGTCTGAACAGCCAGATCGGAATTAATGCGACTTTTACTTCAGTCCAACTCCACATCTGTCAATTTCGCCCTGTTGAGACTTCAAATATTTGGGATGATGTTTCTGTATTAAAAAATTAGAAGAGACTTCTAGGGAGGCACGGTGGGTAGTGCTGTCGCCTCACAGCGAGGAGGGCTTGGGTTCGTCCTCTCTGTGTGGAGTCTGCATGTTCTCCCCGTGTCTGCGTGGGTTTCCTCCGGGTTCTCAGATTTCCTCCCACAGTCCAAAGACATGCAGTCAGGCCAATTGGACATGCTAAATTGCCCGTAGGTGTGAGTGACTGTCTGTGTCTGTCTGTCTGTCTGCCCTGCGATGGACTGGTGACCTGTCCAGGGTGTATCCTGCCTTCCGTCGGATGACTGCTGGGATAGGCTCCAGCACCCCCCGCGACCCTGACGGAGAAGCGGCTTAGAAAATGGATGGATGGAAGAGACGTCTCCAAAACCCTCTGTGTTCAAAGTGATTTTGTAAAAAAAAATGGCCGAATGCAGCCATAGGACAACAAAACAGTTTGTTTAAAGAATCTGAGGACATGAACCAAAGTGACCGTGCCCTTTTAACACTGAGCTTAAACACATTATGGGTGGTGAGCCCAGCTGTTACTGAAGTCACTGAAGCTTCATGATGGCTCCTGCCATGCTGACGAAGATGAAGCTGAACCCTTTGGGAGCGAATGTCATTCGTTGGCAGTCATGATTGTTTACCTCTGAGTGAGCCACATCAAACAATGTGAAATACTATTAATTGCGCATGAGGGTCAGTTTAGGAGCGTCATCTGTTCAGACTAATGTCGTATAGCAAGTCACATTTTAAAAATATTGTGAACAGCCAAACAAAAAAGTGGATTTGGTGAGAAAATCAGATTTTGGATACTTTTACCTGCTGTATGAACGCAGCCTTATAGACAGAACTGTTCACAGTGCTGGTGATAAGAACCAGTGTCCATTTGCATAAATCATGTTATGTATTTATCTAAAGTTTAACGCTTAAGGGAAAAATTCAAAGCTATAAAATTTTATTCTGCAAAGGTCAAAACTGAGGTTAGGATCTAATACTCAGTTTGCAACTATGATTTTTTTCCACTTTCTATTCAAACAGCACCCTGAAGACATTTGATGCAGCTCAAAGTTGCACTATGCGAGTTTTGGGGATTCAGAGACACAAAGTGCAAAAGAACTTTTTGTAATGCAGGTTTTGCTGAGGACCCCTTCCCCAAGCAGATGAATCTTAAAGAAATTAGTCAAAACTTGGTGACTGTCAGCTTCAAGGTCTTTGAAGTTTAATGCCTTTGATATTGTCAAGTGAACTGGTTACGAATATGCCGCCTGATCGCTGAGACTGTTCTATGAGAAATGGTGGACTGGTATAAAGTCAACTGGATAACTAAACTTGGCTGCTTATATGAAGGCATTTTTATTCCAATAGACCTATTCATTTAATTTATTAAATACTACTGCGTGTAAACACAGCACTTGTGTATTGAGTTTTTTGTCGGTAACTCAAAGTTCACTCATTTAAGGCAACAGAAACAGATCTCATTCAGCATACTAGCACAAAGCTAGTACTTACAAGCATGAAATGCTGCACTGCTGTGGTTGAATAGCTACGCATAAAAGCAGAAAATCTTTCCCTCAAGGGAATGAAAGTGTGGTTGGGCTGGAAGGCTGGCTTGTACCTCATCATAAAAAAAAAAAAAAAAAACACAAACTTGCTAATCAATTATGCAGCTCAAAGCTAAATAATTTATACTGCTCCAAGTCCTTTCCTGCAAAAGAGGATTAAGAAAGCAAAGTGAACCTCAGGAACACTCACTTGAGGATGTAGGCACCAGTGATGTGGAAAATGTAAAGGCAAATGTAGTAAAGTTGACGAGGAATATCTTCCTGGAAGCAAATGCATAGAAAATGGCATGTAATTGCTGTCTATCAAGCACACTCAGTTCAATTCAGTAAATTTCCCCAGGAATAACTAACTAAAAAAACAAAAAAAAATAAATATCACAAACCTACAAAGAATTTTTACTATATACACAATTACACATCACAATGTTTAGCTTTTCAAAGTAAGCAAAATGTTAAAAAGATGCAAATATAAACTATTTAGTACAGAACAAAAAAGAAAAACACAAACCAGTAAAAATATATATAATTAAAATAACAGCTTAATAAAATGAAATCCACTTATATCCGCTACTTATATTTAATTTCTACAGTTAGTAAATCAGTCTTTTACATGATGCAGTTGTTCAGTCCATAATATGCTCAGAAAAGCAGGGTGTGATATTATTAAGAGACCGACAATATACACCAATCACGCATAACATTATGACCAGCTCCTTCTTTCTATGCTGATTGTCCATTTTATGATCCACTCGTACCAGCACAACACACACTAACACACCACGTCAGTGTTACCGCAGTACTGAGAATGATCCACCACCCAAATAGTACCTGCTTTGTGAGGGTCCATGGGGGTCCTGACCCCTGAAGAACGGGGTAAAATGGGGCCAACAAACTGTGCAGAGAACCAGACAGACTACAGTCTGTAATTCTAGAACTACAAAGTGCACCTATACAGTAAGTGGAGCTGATAAAACGGACAACGAGCATAAAAACAAGAAGGTGGTCATAATGTTATGCCTGATCGTTGTATCATCATACTGCCCACCACTAATTCAGCCTGACAGTATGTTACAAATATAAGAAGTGGTCAGTTTTTTGCAGTGCTCACCTTTCGCACTTTCTGAAAATAAAGTTCTGGAAGGGCGTGGAACCAATAGGCAATCTGGCAGATGTAGAAGAACTTAACCTGAAAACTGAGACAAGGCAAAAAATGTACATGACGTAAGGGCTGTCATTATCAATTAAAATAATCAAGTGTTTTTTTTGTAACAATCAAGATATTTTATTTATTAAACATTAACAAACCATGTACAGCACTTCAAAATACTTCACTGCGGAGTTGATTTCAAGTAATGGGGATCGACGGAGACGATTTTATAAAATTTACTACGACTCTACGACTCAGGAATTTAATGATAATTCAACATAAAGTGATTAAGCTGGAGTGAAAATGTAGGCAAGACTGACAAAGCATGAGACCTTGTACAACTCCCTCAAAACTACAGAGAAGGCTCCTCTGTGAACAGAAGCTGATACAATATCAGCAAATTAAAGACGACTTGAATGTTTCTGTGGTGCTTTTAGTATTTATAGTGTTGAATCTTCACATTTTGTGAGTGAGAAACGTCTTCAGAAGGTGTTTTGTACACAATTCTGGTGACACACAGCTTGAAAGAAGCAGAAAGATCTTGTGCACACTTTGCTACTGCGCAAAAACAATGCGGCTTGACCAGCAAAGCAGGACGTTTCTGTGAGGCTTTTGTTTGCATCACTGATGCAGATATCAACTGCATCCCTCCAACTAAAAAAAGTATATTACATTTTCACCTTTTTTTCCAGATCATCAGTTAATGTTCTATTTTATTTTGTAGAAACTTTTACATTAAAAAGCCAAATTACTCATTATTTATGTTTTGCTGACCCCTTTATTTTAAACACATGGCATCAAACAATGCAATACTACACTTAATATGTATGATTTTTACAGAAAGTGTTACATATACTGTTTTCTTTGCAATGGCTCAACTGTAATCCACTTTTTGTTACAAATTTTACATTTCACTTTTTTTTACTGTTTTCCACTTACAGCCAATCTACTGATGTGCGAGTTGCGTTGAGACACAGTCAGACAGGCTGTCTAGACAGTGAAGGCAGAATATCAAAACAATCAGCATTTCTAAACAAATGTTTTCAACTCTGACTCTGAACCAATTCTGTACAACCCAGCACTAGTGGTGTTTCTATTTTAGCACATGTAAAGACAGAAAACGAGACTTCTACAACTTCTATAAGCTAATAATTGACCAGCAGCATGTTTGGTCAGATTCTGAGTATGACAGCAACAGTACAAGCTCGGGCGTCTCTGGCCAAACGACACGTTTTAATAAAATTGGGCCCGTGCAAAAACAAAAGCATATTTTATACATTTAACTTTCCAAAATGTTAAACTCAGCAAATAATGATCTGCAGAAAATGCCACTTTACAGAGACTAGTTTTTAAAAATGCATCATCATGAAAACTGCTAATTCATCAGGAAGGCTGACTAATCTATGTAAGTCATCATGACAGACCTGGATGACAAACTTCAGTATCACAGCACAATTCTAAACTGAACAGGTTAAATTTTGGCAGGCAATGACTAATACAACGATTATACTAACCTACCCAATGTGGTTATCAGTGGCCTGGAATTAGTCACATATTTTGGCAGGATGTGGAAAAAGGAAGTGACTTGCAGAAAAACTGTCTGCAATTTGATTTTGGTCTTTCAGGGATGCCGACATACTTCACTTGAAACCTGCGGCAGGTCAAATTAATTACTTTCTATCAGCCTTTCATTTCCCTTAGTCATTCATTTTGAGGGAAAACTTAAATTGTACTTAGAGCAGGCAGAAAAACTGAGCTGGCAAGTCTCAGAAAAAGACAGTAAATATTCCAACAGCAGCCTCGAGAAAGGAGATGTAGCATATATTGAGGAGTACAACACCACAGCCTTTACACTGTAATAGCAAAATTAGGGGAAGGGAACATATGACTTGACTTAAAATGCTCAAATCATGTACAAGCAAATTTTTCATTTCTTAAATAAAGGAATTAATTTAATATGTAAACATTAAAATCAACACAGTCCATATAAATGGCAAGAATATTTTGAATTCACTGTTTTTATGTCATAAAAAACAACATATTTGCATATAGCCAATAGCTGTTTAGCTCCACCCACAGTGAAATATGTAGTGTTTAGCCAAGAAAGCAACACAATACAATAAAAACAGCCAATTTAATTTTAAAGCATAGGTAAAAAGATTGTAAAAAGACCATGTAATTAAATACAAGACTAATGTGGAATAATGTAGGTCAAAACTTCTCAAAGAATAAGCAATAAGCAGGCAGTGTGCACACATTAAAATAACTATAATATATAAATAACTATAATAATAATAATATAACACATATATTCTATATATTTTAATATGCAAACTTACTGTTTAATTACTAAATTTTACATATTAGAACATTAAAAAGTGGCTTGTGCAGATTTTATGGCACATTTTATACTGAAAGTTTTTCTTTGCTATGTTAAACATAGCAAGTAAACAGAAATTGTTAATTAAAATTAGTAGAAAATGTCATATGTTTGTTCCCTATAGAGGATGTGTTACCCTGTTTAGAAAATCAACAAAACCTTTAACATTTAACTTTGCATAGAAACAATTTGGATGATTTTTTCTCCCCAACTCTGAAAGGCTCTGCATGGTTTGTTACTGTTCAGTTAGTTCCTATTTTCAGAGTCTGGACTTCCTATAAAACTCTGATTACAGAATTATTAAAAAAAACAAAAAAAACAATCAGTATCTTACTACAATCAATAGCAACAGCTCTGCAAACTACAAATGTGTACGTGTGTGTTCGTAAAAATACACAGCAGAGCTTTAGCTTTTCAGGAACAGCACAATCTCCTATCAGCTCTACTACACCTCACACGAATCCTCAAAGCCACTAAGAGTGAGAGTACTTACGCCATGTGGGTGTGAGGGTAGCCGTCCCACAGAAATGTGGGGTTTGTCACAAACTCCTCCTTTCAGAGACAAAAATAAAAGGTAAGAGAGGGAACGAGAGAGAATCATTCTACATACACATGCGAAAGACCCCCCCCCAACTCCTGCCTATATGTACATCATGTAACAGTGGTTCTTACCGCAGTGAGGATGCTGCAGCCCCAAATGAATGAGAACAAGTAGAACGCTGCCAGCTGTCCAGATTCATTAAACTTGCTGTGTTTTGTTTTTGACAAATGCAGGCGCCGATTGATTTTCTGCAGGGGGGAGGAGAACAAGGTTAGCACCAAATTTTACTAAATACAAGTAGTGTATAAAAGAAAGCAGCTATGTGCTCTGTGTGTATTTAGCCTCAGCACTCATGTTCATCAAAGTATCCTCCTTACACGCTCAGAAAACAAGGTATGAAACTATCACTGGGGTATATCTCAGTACCCTTAGTCAGTGAGCATAATTGAACCATAATGTATTGACTCCACACACCCAGTCTCGTCTCCAGGTGTTTTATTTTATTGTTGTTTTAAAACATTAAGGTACAAATATATACTTTTCACCTGGAGAAAAAATGGATTTAAGGTTCACAATTTGACATTAAAACCACCAAAGTATCTTTTAGGGAACATTTACATTGTTTGTACCATGATCAATGAAAAATGTACTGGCACAGAACCTTTATTTCTAACAGTCTATTATGAAGAGTAGTTTGCTTTTCCAAAACAACTGAAAGGATTAAGTTCTGACATCACAACAAGGGGATCCAATGGGTGGCCACTGGCTTTTTCCTCCAAGGTAGCACAGTCAACAGTGAGAGAAATCTTCACACATTTCAGATCATTTTTGTCTTAAGAAACCAGATTGGGCCTTTACATGTTGCATTTTGGAAAACTGGCAAAGAAAACAAGAATATGTGCATTAAAAACAAAAAGCTAGGCACCACTAAATATTTTACAAAAAGTGGACACTACTGAACATACAATATTTTGCAGCTCATGTGCAAATAAAATAATTTTTTTTTTAATTGAACGAAAAAAAAAAACATTAAGTAAAAACAAATTGCGTAAATGATTAGATACATTAGAGAGCTATAATGTGAAAAACTGTTTTTCACTTTTCTCAAACTGCTACAATTTCAAAATGTATCATTCATTCCCCAATCTATACAGTCCATATATGGACCCTAAGTTGCTTGAATTTATTGTTACCATGATGTAACATTACAGACACGCACCTGTTCAACCGACAGAAGTTTAGCTCTGCCTATTCACACTGAAGTTATAGGGAGTGTTTTTAGTATGAAATGTTTTGGGACGTGGCACAATACAGTGCAGCCAATCAGAATGGAGCTCCTTTACACACATCAGTCTTTAACGCACAGTAACAACAGCAGGCTGTCTAATTCCAAGGAATGAAGATAACTTGGAAAATGGTCATGTAAAAATGTGCAGGTACATAAAAACTGCACTGATGTTTTAAGTGCCCTTCTTATTTGTCAGATTCTTGTTTCAATTTTCCTGTTACACATTAAATTTTGCCAGGATGAATCTGCTGACAAAAATCTGAAGAATGAGAAGTTGACTTAAGCATCACAACGTTTTGGTTTCTGACTGTTTCTCATTGCAAATTAAATCAATTATCAATTATCAGGAAACCAGCTGGAGTGCTTATAAATGCAAATAAGTACATTTGTCTTAAACGTATTGATGTAAGTCTTAAATCTTTCTCTGTGCCTTTTCTTCAGCTATTAGCAGACAAGATTGTTGTCTGTGTTGCCATGGCTGACCAGCAGTCTATGCACCAACCTTTAGGGTTAAATGTCAGTGAATTAGCAGTACGTTTACTCCAGCATTTAAGACCATTTATTGTTTTAACTGTGTTAGAACAATCAGCAGATCTTTGTTTTACTGTAAAGAAGGATTATTTTGTTTTACCTAAAAATCTATTTCTGCTCTAGAGCTGCATAAACCAGTATCTGCTCCTCATGATGCTCAGCTTTTGAAAAAAGTGTGTGTGTGATGGGTCAGGTGATCACATCAAGACATCACATGAAAACATGGGCCGTTCGGATGAAGACTGGCCATTTTGTTATGAGCTGAATGTGATGCATTATAAGCTTTCAAAAAAACATCAGTCCAAATGCCAAGCAAGCTAAAACCAGGAGAGATTAGCAGTTTAATTTAACCAGTTTAATAGTTAAATCTGACTGACAGAGGAAAGCTGATCTTGGTATATAATTAAACCAAAAGCTATCTGAATATTTTGATTTAAAAAGCTAATGTAGTTAACTAATAAAGGAGGCTTACAGCAGTCCAGACAAGGATCCCACGCATCACACACTTGCTTCAGACCTCAAGTTGTTAAATCTCAAATTAGACTTGGTTTTATGGTTTCTGACACTATATAATACACTTTTGTCTGTAAACATGGAAAAACATGTTTCCATAGCTATAAGCACTAGTAGCAGTAAACATGTTTCCACATTTACAGATAGCAGTATGTCATACAGAGCCAGAACCCACAAACAAGTCTATTAGAGATGACTGAACAATAACACAGAGAAGTGTGACAATTTAGTCAATTTGGTGGTAACTACTGAGGTATAAGCTTCAAATCACTTCATCACTTGTTATTGTTGTCATTACTGCTTTTCAATACTTTTCGTAAACCTCAAAATTTCTTTTGTAAAAAAATAAACACAATGTTCGTTGCACAGTGATGCACAAAGACTCTAATATGACACATATTCATGCCTATTTAATAAACAGAGGGCCTTTTCTTATTACATGGCTGCTGTTAGTATTTTGGTTAGCTGACTCTTCTGAATTACATTAATATTCAGAGTGAGTCTCTTCAGCCGAGTCTTCAGGCTCTGTCTTAGAATTTAATACCTCTAATCATTAAACAAAAACAGCTTCAGGTATCTTAGTTTCCTTAAGAATCCACAATAAGCCTGTCAAATGTAAAACTAAAGAAGCACACTCCAAATTGCTTAATGATCCACAGTGTTTACATACATATAACATATGTACTACATTTATATTGTCTGTTGGGTTAGAAAGATATTTTAGGTCAAGCAATACAGCAATGATAAAAAAAAGATAACAGCAAATAGAGATCATCTCATAATATAAACAAATACAAAGTGAGTGAGTGAGTACAATGTTGGGTCACAGTATTGTGGATGTTTGTTACCACTCACAGTATCAGTAAAAATTATATACCCTACTAATAATATCTATTCTGCTTAGGACACTTCCAGAAAATCAAATTTCAGTCGTATCAAGAAAGACCCTGACAGGGACAGTGGATGGTTCTAGGAAGGGGGTGATCTTGAATTTCTGGACTACTAACAACAAATGATCATTTATATACTTATATATCTTCTGCATTTACCTGCTGTACCTCAAACATTCGACTGATAACATTAATTACATTCTCCCATCTATATGTCCCTCTGCGCCCCTCATTCAAGTTTACCTACAGACAATATTTCTCACACTTTCAAATATACAAAGAGCACAAATCATCACTTACGTCAAGTATGTATTCTTGGATCAGGGCATGAAGGATTATGGCAATGAGCAGATAGAAGAAGACAGTGGCGATGTCCTTGGGACCATACTGATAAAAGTTCACAGGTTCTGGCTTGTCTTCTGTATAAATACGAACATAAGATGAGTTATATAACAAATACACAATTCAAAACTGCTGAAATCTTTCAGACAGATTGAAATGGCAGGCTGCATGTGCTGCAAGGCTCACCTGATGTCTGAGTGACATTGTACTGAACTGTGATGAACATAATGGCGAACTTTGCAGTAACCTGAAATTATGAAGACAAACAAACACCACAAAACAATGAAGACATATAGTCACCAAGATAATAGTAATTACAACTTATTACAACAGTAAAAGTAACTAACTTTAACAATAACAGTAAAAATTACAGAAATTACATTTCAGTAACTCAAAATTAGTCCTTTTTGTAATTTGTGATGTATAATTAGTATGGTAATTAAAGGCCTTTAGTAGTTTACTAACTGGAAGAGGATCCTGAAATCACTGCTATTGGAGCAAAACTCATATCTCCATTTTTGCCAATTGTCACAAAGAATGGACCAAAAAAAAAAGATTATTTAGATTATTTAAAAGATTATCTAAAATTATTTAGAAAAAGTCTAGTTTCATTGACTTACATTAAAAGTAAAGTATGTTTTTTCCTTCCCCTGTAGAGTTATCATTTTGGAGATGCTATAAAATCACTTCGAATAAAGTATGTTTACATTGACGTAGACTGAAAGGTGTTTTTTAATTCTCCTGTAAAGTTATATATATATATAGCATTTCTATTGTTCCATTCATCATGAAATTTTCACATGACATAAAGGACGGCAGTGTTGACGATTAAAAAAAATAGAAAAATAAAAATTGACAAAAATGGAGATACATGGTTTTCTTTGGACAGCGACGATATGCATGTTGCATTTATCGGCATTACCACTGTGTAGTTATAAAGTATGTATACAAACACTTAAGTAATTACATAAATTTTGCAGATTTACAATATGTTTGTAAAATCTGAAATTAACACAAAACATATTTGTTATTAGAATTGTCCTTCTTTAGATTCTTACTATGAGGTTTAAATGTAAAGTAAGCCTACGTCACCACAAAAAATTCTACTAGATTAGCCTCGTAGCTCCAGCGCGAATCTAAAGACGGGAACTCTCAACAGCAAACATGCCCTGGCTGACGGACTGTGTTTGGGTGGGGGGAAAACGGTGTAAATTTGTTTTTTCACTGAACTTCTACTTTAAAACTACGTATGCCCAACTGACAGAACAGGGAAGCGCTAGACATTGAGAAAAAGCTAGATTCACACATCATCTTCAGAGCCTTAAACAATTTGACTAACCGATTCATCTGACATAGAAAAATGGCCTCTGTCTCCACAACTCGACTGTAGAGTTTTCTTCCAGAGGTTTCTGTAAAGCTGCAGAAGCTCAGCTGTGAAGTTCACTCTCACTTTAAATCATACTCACATAAAAAGGCGGCTCTTCACGGGTCCTTCAGCAGAAAGTAGAAAGGGACCCTTTCTATTTATAACCATGAGTTCTATATGGAACCATCTGCATGAATAAATGTTTCTTTGCATGGTGAAATGGTTCTCCAGATTAATGGAGAATGTGAAGTAACCTTATACGGGATTTTAATGGTTCTGTATGGATCCAAAAAGAAATCTGTTGTTGGAAGCTTGGCAAAAAGACTCCATATAGAATCCCATACAACACATTCTCCAGCAACATGAAGAACCATTTCACCATGTAATAGTACCAGTGTGTAACTGGTTCTATACAGCACTCACGTTTACTAATAGAACCATTTCCCTTACTAAAACACACTTGAAGAACCATCTTTTTAAGTGTGTATTTCAAAGCCCCATAATCTCTCACTTGGCTTCCTATTCGAATTTTCCAGTTCCACCTTAAACGGTGCAGCCCCGGCTGCTGCACCGTTTAAGGTGGAACGTAAACATTTGAACAAGAAGCTGATTTCAACAGCGTTAAACTGCATTTATTAGACCACCGCATTTTAATAAATAATAGCAGTAATAATAATAGTAAAAATAACAGTATCGTGTCTCCTCTGGTCTTAGCCTCCTAGCCCTGACTGATCTGAAATGCAATATTGTAAATATAAAGCATGAAAACACAGCTGTACTGACTCTGTAAAGCCTTTAAATTGATAGTTACACACCTGAGAGGGGCATCCGTGGCCTAGAGGTCTTTATGGGTTTAAGAGGTGAGATTAAGTGCTTGTTTAAAAGGTTTAACTTGATTAAATCCTACCTCAAACATGAGCCCGAGAAGGATGATCATGGCCACACACGAAACCATATCGGCGTGATTCTGGATCACAAACTCGTGGCTCAAAACCGGTGGACTTTTATTCTTCTTTCTGAAACCCATACTGGCAGTAAGAGTGCGCTTTTACCAGATATGAATGCCCTGGTCAGAAAGGATAAAGAAAACGCAAGAAACAGAGCCGTATGTGTCTCAGTTTGGACACTTTCTGCTCGTACAGCTGCTGCTCCCAAAGCTAAAGCTACACCCGCTGCTTGCCGGAAAGCGATATGTATCTGGCAAATCAGCGGCACTCAGACTTTACAAATTAAAAGTCTTCTCGCATACCAAAAATACCACTTCTCAGTGAAGCATATCCTTTAAAGGCAAACTCCACTTTTTCCAAATTTCTGCACAATTAAATGATTAACGTCAACATTCAGACTGGTTTGCGCTGTTCTAGAAAAACTCAGAGTCGGAATTGTTCACGGTGGTGGTGATAGGAACCAGACGTCCACGTCTAAAACCTCCCTCGCAGAACATTATTGCATGAAATGGTTGTGGAAATGTGTGGATAAATTTGAGTCTAGCACATATGCTAATAATTCATTTCAACCAATTTAACGTGGGAAGATGTGTCTACGGGAAAACAGCCCAAAGAAAGAATTTTTTTTTCAGACTGACCATTCTTCTAACATCATCAGCATTACGTATATAAACTCAAAAGACACCCAAAAGTAAATTAAATGGCTATATTTGTGCTGTAGACATCAAGACCACAACTGTAAAGAAATTAAAAGAACTGAATGTAATGAATTTGTTTGGTCAGCCAGCAACACCATACACCATCTGACATTTTAACCTCTTTTATTAATAATAAGAATATAAACGTGCAGAAGAACGTTTCAAATTTATAATCTTTGATCGGTCAGTATTCCTGCATTGCATCTGACATTCTTGTACCTCTGATTATTAAACTAATATATTTAGTGTGCAGAATTATATCACCTGTTAGTCCTGAGAAGCCTAAGCAAGTAGCAAGTCAGTCGCAGTCAGGCTTTACAAAATAAAAGTCTCAATAAACTTGACCTTTCAGTTTAATTTAATTAAATCTCCCGAAGGGTTTTAAAATGCTCTGTTGAGTTGAGTCATTTGTTTTGGAGTAAGTAAAACACTAAAATGTGCAGATCAGGAGAAAGCTCTTAGCATCCTTGACAACTGCCCGGAGCCCTGCTCCTGACATCATATATGAAAGAAAATAATGCGCCACACATTAGGACCTTTAACGACGTCCTAATGCGTGTCCACAACTTGGCAAGGCGTGGAGACGAGATAAACCTATGGTCAAGGCTTAATTATCTAATTCCAATGTTTTACTAAGTCATGGGCATGCATTAGGATCTCTTTCCCATGCCTTATTAAGTCGTTGTCTTGCATTATTTTTATTTACATAGGATGTCACCAGAACAACTAAGGCATTAAAAAAAGAAAATGTTGATTTAGAATAAATAAATAATTAGTTACTCATCAGCATTGTCCCAAACATTTAATTGAGTGTGTTAGAGCAAGAAATGACTCCAGAACCTACAGATTTTTTTAAGGAAATACTGAGCCATCTTGGGCCAAAGCCTAGACAAAATGAGATTTTATTTAAGGTAAAACAACTTTGGCTTTGCATTTTGTCCGAAACCAGAATTTATACATAAACCCAATACTGACCCTTAGTGTATCTGCGATCTATGGCTCTTATTTTGATAGGTGTCCGTCTTTTGAACTGGAAGTTGACTGTTAGACGTTATTAATGAACTTCACGTTGTGAAAACGGCGTCTCTCTCTTTTGGGCAGGTTCTGTGTGTTTTCTTTGCTTTTTAAAAACAAAGCTAAAGTTATTTAATTGTATTCAGTAATGTTCTTACTGTTCCGACTTTTAATTCTACACTTTGGGACCACGGCTGTGAATAAATAGGCTTGTTAAGGATCTATTTCTGGGCTTGTTAGCCGGTTTTAGCTTGGTGGTAACTAACATTCCTGCTTCTCTGGGATAACTTGGGTTAAGTTTCTGAGTTTCACTCTAGCCACAAAATGTAGATTACAAGTGTACGATAAAACCTTTAAAGGCATTTCATACTCAGTCCTGTTTTTAGTCTCGTATAAAGACGCAGTGCTGCAGGAAGATTCTGCACAGGTTCATTTAGTTGTGCGTTAGCCTTTGGTGTCTTTAGACTTTACTGCTTCCAGAAAATCCAAAATAAATGACATTTTTTTGTATTTCTATACAGCCATTAAGCCTTCTTAATCTTTAATAAGGTGTGGCCATTTCTATAATATATTCAGTCCATTTCTTATTAAAAATAATCACGCTGTTCACCTCAGTGGCTCTGTGTAATTTACGTGACGTGACACATGTAAGATAAAGCTCTTGTTGGTGTGTAGCCAAAAAGTAGAAGCAGCTGTTCATGCAGAAATGTAATGTAATGTATGTAACTATTTCACGTAATAACTTTCTGTGAGGAAGCTTTTAAAGTAAAATTAACCACTCTGACGTCTTGTTCTGATCACCGTCAGTGTGAGCAATTCTGATTTAAGCATTTCTCATCAAACACTTCTCTGAATGTCACAATGCATTGATTGTATAATGCAGATTTTTCAAATTCCCCCTCAAAAACCACTGAATATCTGGTAACGGTGATCTAGATTAGGCTGGGTGGAGCTATGCCAGACTGATGCATTATAGGTGGGAGAAACTGTGCTAAAATCTGTTCCGTTTCATCAGACATGGCAGGAGCAGACATGGACCCTGAGGTGGCTTTAGGATTATTTGAAGAAGGGGCGACCTTGGTTCTGCTTGGCGTGCCTGAAGGAACTGAGCTGGGCATCGACTACAAGAGCTGGCAGGTTGGACCACGTTTCCGTGGGGTCAAAATGATTCCCCCGGGGATTCACTTTCTGTATTACAGCTCTGTAAGCAGTAGAAGCAGTGGTGGGGAGATCGGCCCCAGAAAAGGCCTCTTCCTCTCCCTGAAGCCCCGGGAGCTAATTCTGGCCCACTGGGACATAAAAGAGGAGGATCTGGACTTTTCTGCCTCTGAAAATCTTGAAGAGGTTTCTCGAGTGAAAGCAGGGCTTTGTGAACTGGACTCGTACTTGGGACCTTACCCTTACGAAACGCTGAGGAAGTGGGTGTCCCTGACGGATAAACTTAACCAGGAGGTGGCCGCTGCCCTACAGCCGCTTAGTGGGCGAGTATGTGCCTTCAGCGACGTCGTTCCTGAGCTCCAGCTGACGCACACTAAAGACAGGGTAGAGCAGAACCTGCCACGCAATGACACACAGTGCCAGACCATGAAAGAGGGGCTGGACAGGCTCCCCCGGATGAAACAGAGGGAAGGGACTGAGCTCCGTTTCTCACAGATCCCCAAACAGATGTATCCCGTAGGGGCCACGCCAGCTCAGATCACTCAGTGCAGCATGGATCTGAGCTACGCGCTCAGCTGCCTGCTGGAGAACTATCACAAGGAGCACCCACTCAACGTTCTAGGTAGGAATAGTTGTTCTGACCATTTTTGCTACTCAAATATCTGCATTTCGCTGCTTTTGGAACAAAACCTTGTATTTCCATTTTTCAGTTTTTGACCATACCTGTTTTTGAAAAAGTGTGGTTTCACTGACTTACATTAAAATTACCATTTTATATATTTTTTTTTTTCCCAGTAGATTAAAATCAGAAAATAAATAGGATTTGCTGAAAAATTTGAGGAAGAATATTTAACTGTTTTCTTTCAAAGAAGTTAATTTATTTTCATTCACAAAACTGACAAAACATATCATTCGAGCATGTGTGTTCAAATATTTGCTTACTGCTGTTTATCTTATGAACACAAGTGTCATAGGTTGGTTGTTTTTAATTGGACATGCATCAATGTTTTCCATATTTGAGGACTTTGTCAACTAATTGCTGCAACCCTCCAAAACGTGGAAAAAAAAATTAACAGTTGATTTCTTTCTGTGCATATAGCAGAAAACACGATTTGTAGCTGATGGTTTGATTGATTTCGTCATTTATTTGTGTTTAATATGTGTGTGATTGAACACCATACCAGTTGACCAGACAACTTTATGCTGTACAAATTTATGTTTTTGTTTGCATTTATAACTCCATATAGCCGTCCATTTCCCTTAATGTGAGACACTATACCACATGCTTCTGTTGCACAGATTACATATACCCTGTTTGAATAGCTAATGAAGAAAATTAAACATGAGTGCGAGTGGCTGCAGGGCTCAGTTTGAGGATGGTGGGCACAAAGGATTGTCATCTCCTTTGTCAAATCAAAATGACAAAAAATCCCCCTCTTTGTACAGCTGCCATCCTTGATACACATTCTTTTTATTTACATTTCACTCTGCTCTGAAATAAATCCATTTAAATTGCCCATCCCTAATTCGATCCAGAGCCCTCTTTGATTTTGAGTTCTGTGTGAATCTTTGCATGTCATTCTCAAACAAGTGTGGGATTACTATAGCGGCTATAATATACTATTCTTATTCTTATGTATTTGTCTGTTAGGTGAGCTGCAGTTTGCCTTTGTGTGCTTCCTCATTGGAAATGTATATGAGGCCTTTGAGCACTGGAAGAGCCTGCTGGCTCTTCTGTGTAAGAGCGAGGAGGCCATGAAGGAGCGGAAGGATCTGTACCTGGGGCTCATCACTGTGCTTTACCACCAGCTGGGAGAGATCCCGCCAGACTTCTTTGTGGACATTGTGTCCCAAAACAACTTCCTCACTTCTACTCTGCAGGTAAAGGCGTTGGCTTTGAGTGAAATGATAGCTGTTAAGTAGGTAGTACAGGAAGACTTATAGAGATTTGGTTGATTCTCTTTATGACTTATACCTTTTAGACTTATGTACATAAATATTGTCTGTCTTGATTGGCTGTCCTGTGTTCTGCCACATTCAGTAACCACTCCGGGCTGAAACACTCCTGTTAACTTCAGTAAACTGCTGTAGGCTGAATAGGTGTACATGTGCAAATATGTTGGCTTTCATGGCATCACAGAAACAATACATTTAAAGCGAATTGTTTGCATGTATGGACTAGCGAGTGAATAGTACATTTAGAAACATGAATAGGGTTTGCATATGACACTAAATTATTTTATTTTAAAAAATCAAGGGAAAGTGATTGTTATATGGGCCTATTAAACAAGTACACTCTGTAATGCCTTATAATGTTGATATAATAAACGCTGTTATACAGTACAATTGAAGGGGGCGATATGGTAACATAAGACAAAACTGCTGTCATGATAACATCTCTGTGACTAAGAGTGAGACAGTTGTTAGTAAATTAATTTAATATGAAAATAGATTAATTGTTTATGGAATGTTGCAGCCCTTCTTTATTTCTCAACTTTTTTACTTTGTTTTAGGATTTTTTCCAGTTTGCCGGCGGGCCTGGTGTTGATAAAGCATCTTTCGCAAAAGAGCAGAGAAATTTAAAGCACATCTGACCAAGAAGTTCCGCTGGGATTTCGATGCAGACCTGGACGACTGTGCTCCGGTGGTGGTGGAGCTTCCAGAGGGAGTCACACTGGACTGATAGTGAATGTTTACCACTACAGGTTCAATTTTCACATGGGGGGAGAAATGTACCAGGATGGCCTGAGCTGTGCAGTGCAGCCGCTGTGCTGTAGAGCACTACTATTCCTGTTGAAGCACTTGTCTGTGTTGACCGAGAAATGGCCTATTGGCACGACGGATCACGGTCAGGTTCCAGCAAAGCCTGTACACATTTTTGTTCCATGGAGGAAAAGAGACTCTGAACTCTGTGTCTCCTGTCATTTGTAAATGAATATTATTCACTTCTCTGTAGAGAGAGCCTCAGACATGATGGATAATTTGTGCTCAGGCAATTTCTGCCTGTAAAGCACTATTTGGGCCGGATTAGTTTTACATGGGAAGATGGTATTATGATGATTATCAGTGGTTGTCATTGATTTTAGATCCATCTAAATTCTCCATGTCAGTAATTTTTATAGACTGCCCCCATCCAACACCAAGTTAAATTTTACCTACTAAAAATGATTCATAGTAATAACCTCTGGTTATACAGGGAGATTCACTTGAAAGAGGCCCCGAATATTCTATAATAACTCTTGCTAGGATGAAGCAATCTGAACCAAACAACATGCGATGTGCTCCTCAGTATATGGAGCTTCGAACAAGCCAGGATGCCCCTAAATCAGAACGAAGAGGTAGTCAGCCGACAGCTGACTGCAAATCTCTGTTTGTAACTTATGGGTGTGTACCCCCTCGTGTGTCTGGCAGAAAACTGATCACTTCCAGCATCACATGTAATGCATTTGATAACACATACGTCAAGGTATGTAATCTATTTTTTGGTTAAGATTGCCTCATCCTAACGGGAATTACAGCAGAATATTTGGGGCCTCTTTCGAGTGAATCTCCCTGTATTTTACCCATAGAAGTAAAATCAGGTTATATTAATCCCATGATATACAACGACCCAGTTATAATAACCCACTGCTAAAAAACGACTCATAGAAATAACCCCAGGTCATATTAATACCACCTGAATTGCAGGTAAATATTCCATCATATCCTGTGGTAAAGGCTGATGTGTGCTGTACTCCTTTACATGTACAACTGTGCTCATTAAAACATGTAAAGTGAGAGGAAAAAAAAGTCTGTTTCACTGTCTATAGATTCCCTAGCTAAAGTCAACACTAATGAGTGGGATAAACATAACTATGATTAAATTAAAAATTCTGACACATTTTCTGCTTGTGAGCTTTTGGAGAATCGAGTATGGAGTAACAACTGTGATTAAATTGAGTAGCCACTCCCATCTCTAATTCCTACCAATATTTGTTACCCTGTGCATATCAGTCTTAAACATAACAGGCGTCCTGTGGTTAAAATTACACCTACTTATGTAAAACTAGTCCTGTCCAAAAAGTAATTAATTCATGCTGTCTGACTTCAGAGACAGAAGATGGTGTTAGATATATGCTGTTAAATCAATGTAACATATTTTGGATCATTCCTTTTTTAATAAAGTTAATTGGGTGTTAACTTTGTTCCTTGTGAATGTCCAAAATGTTTTGAACAGAGTTTGGCCACAAGAGGGCAGAGCAGTTCTAATGTTTTAAATCACTTGTTCACTCTGGGAGACTCCTAAAATAACACACAGCTCCGTTTGGTGACAAACCTGCTCAAACAAGTCACATTACCAACCGAACTTGGGAACTGATAACATTTGATCGGGAATGCTGCGGCATCCCCAGGACAGTATTCTCACAGTTAGTCACTACTGGTTCCGAAATTTTGACTGTGTGATGTGCAGATAAAAACATACAGTGAGAATGAGGACAATAGCACTGTTGTAATCTGTGATTAAGCTTTATTTGACATAATTAGTGATGTGGGTCATCAAGTAAGATATTCTGCACTTTTAAGCTGATTATGTTACAAGACCGGTTTAGCCAGTGTAGTCTCACAGGCTGAACTTGATACTGCACTGTAACAGTTCTGTTATACTGTTATAACTGTGGCCACTGGCCACTTTATTAGAAGCCTTATTGTAGCAGCTCCTTGATTGAGTACAGTTAGCGACTGTAGGTCATGCACAATTCGTGTTAATGGCTTATCCAGGACCTTATGGGCCCCAGGGCAAAAAAAAAAATTAGCTGCTCAAGGGGAATTCTACCAATTTTTCAAAATTTCATTAAGATGTCTATAAAGTCATTCAGAGCAGTTTGTTGTAAAATGCTCCATTGTAGAAAAAGGTATGTCATGGTAAATGGTTCAAAGTGGTAGTGAAGGGAACCATAGGTCTGAAGAGTTTAATGCCTCTAAGAGAGGCATTAGCACAAACATTGGAGAGGTATGTTGGTAAGAAATTGTATCTTTCTGAGTTGTGCCTGTACAATTGTGTCAGTATCTAAGATCTTTATTGGGGCCCAGTGAAGATTTTAGGGGGACACTCTTGTCTGGATGTTTTTGGGTGGTGGACCTCTCTTAACCTTGCAGTGTAAGGTAGGTGTTTCAAATAAAGTGGCCAGTGAGTGGAAGTACAAGGTAGGTGTTTCTAATAAAGTGGCCAGTGAGTGGACGTACAAGGTAGGTGTTTCAAATAAAGTGGCCAGTGAGTGGAAGTACAAGGTAGGTGTTTCTAATAAAGTGGCCAGTGAGTGGACGTACAAGGTAGGTGTTTCCAATAAAGTGGCCAGTGAGTAGACGTACAAAGGAGGTGTTTCTAATAATGTGGCCAGTGAGCTTATATAGACCAGGGAAAGTTGTGTGCTTTTTTGCATCTGAACTTTTTCTGTCTGCATTCTTCCGATCAGCAACATATGGAACAATATCTGAGCATGTTCTCACAGTGGTCAATTCTATTATCAATGAGCCTTTGGAAACGACTCTGTCTCTACCAATCTGTTGTCTTCTCCCTCAGCTGCCTGTCTTTTGTTGCTGGACACGGTGATTGAGCACTAGACAAGCGCTTGTCATGAGCACTGTTGTGGTTTGTATGGAGGAGAGAGTCTGGGACGCCCATGTGTTTACAGGACTGCGGCTGGGAACTGACCTGGCTGTCCTAAACTCTATGGCTAAAGTCTTAGATGCTTTAAGAGCTGTGGGCACTGTATAAGTTGCGTAATATTTATTCAGTGTGGTGGGAAGTAAGGGTGGGGGTATGGTGGGAGTCAAAGCGCCTGCTTAATTATCCCAAACTGCATTCATGGAGTCCAGACAAATGAGCTAAATGAGGAAAAGGAAAGCCGTGACTTTTCTATTGTCTTCCTCCTTTCACGTCTGTTACCGACACCTCGGCCTGCTTTAGGCGCACAAGATGCCTAAAAGAATGGGCTTCAGCTTGAGATGTAGAATAGTGTGGCTTTGGCTTGCAAATGTGCGTGAGATCTTGGCCTTTTGTACTTTATTGGATTTAGTGCACCCTTGCTTTACTGTTTTGTAGGGAATTTTTTCCATAATGTGTGGCTTTGTGTTTCTGCAGTTTAAAGTGATGGCTTAGTTAAAAAAAATCTCAGATGTTGGAGTTTATCAGCAAAGACAACTTTTTTTTTAAGTTTTTCACTGGAGCAACAAGGCTAATGTAGCTGAGAAGTAATAGATGCTTCTACACCACCAATTAGCATCATGCCAACTGCATGCCTAAATCCTCACACACTTTGCTCAAACTGTGCTGTGTTAACTTGTTTATGTGGTATTTTGAGACTGAATAACATCCTGTCATATAAGTATGGACAAAATAACTTTTTAGATATGTGACATACTTTTGTCCAACTTAAAGTGAAGTTCAAACATCAAACCTGCCTTGGGTCATAAACTAGGCTATATTTGGGGAAAAGGGGGAAGGTCCAGTGTTAGAAGATGCATCATGAGCAAAATAAGTAATCAACCTCATAATTGAATATTTCTGCCTGGAAACTGCAGTTCACCAGTAACAGTTTCAAAAAGACATGTCAACAGAGAACTTGTAGAGAGGAGAATTGCCGCTCTGTAATGTCTTCCAGGTTTCTCAAACGCTAGAGGGAGCTCCGGAACGAGTCCAAAATGAAGGGGTTAAGATGGAGCATTTGAGCAAAATCATGATTTATTAATGCTTAAATATATTTTTAAGAATATTTTTTTCATTTCCTCAACAATGGATAGCATAGAAGATTTTTACCCTGCTGTTTTTTAAGAGCTTTTAAACTTGATTTATAGGAGTTTAAAATGGTACCCATTATATGTTCATGACATCAGTGAGTGTGAACAGCCAATGAGCTGCTTACTCATCAACCAGTCAGGGCTCAGTAGCAGTAATGTCAGCACCTCTGCTGCCCAAAACCCGTTTGCTGTAGAAAAAAGAAAATAAATAGGTACATTTTCTTTGCTTTTTGGTGAAATTCGTCCTTCTAATTTCTAAAATTAAAGTGCAAGTGATTAGATGCTATTTTAACTTTTTATATTTAGCCATTGAGATCCAATTCCTCCCATTCACATTCATTGAGGACTCACTCGTGGGTGCCCTCTGGCATTTTGTAGCCATGTTTTTGATATAATGGCGGAAATAGGAAGTGGGCAGGCTTCTCATAAACTGCCTCTGATACACTTTTCTGAGGCACTATAGCAGCCGGTCACATCTAAATCGAATGTTTATGTAAAACGCTGCCTGAGGTTACTCAGTTTGGTCATTTGGCCAGCCTAGATGTATCCTAGCCTTCTTAAAAGGCTGGAAAGAAGATGGTAATGCTGACACAGCGTCCTAACTGAAATACGTTATAATAGCTTCTAGTGTAGGCACCCTGAGGCACCAGAATGAAACTGCTGCACCATTTAGGATGGAAGTGGGAAATTCAAACAAAAAGCTGATGAATGAAAGCTGACTTCAGCTTCATAACAAACCTAGATAATGTTGGACAGTATTAGACTTATAAGGTACTTTATGATTCATGTCAAACACAGAGCAGACACTTTATATCACTTCAGCATGTTGAAAGAGAAAGTCAGGGCAAACGTTGCTCAAAGTTGGCTAAGCTTGCTAAATTAGTTGATGGCTATATTCATTATGATAATTCTGTCAACAGAAAATCACAAATTTGGGGTTGCTCACAAAGAAAGTGTGTCATGATAAATGTCATTCCCTTAAGCTGCTAGTATAGCATTAGCAACATAAGATTATCTATATATATATATATTCAAGTGCATATGAAACGTGGAGAAAGCCGATCTCTGGCAGAAGATATGCAAACGTCTATATGCATATTCGTAGATCTGGGCATACTGAATGAAAACAGCTGTAGAGTAACATCTCAGCAACTTCTTAGGCACTAGTGGATTTTTTTTCTTGGAAATAACTTACTATAATATGAGCTTTTAGGGGTATCATCAATGCCTGGAGAGGGTCTTTAAAAACTAGTTTAAACTAATAGATAATGGGCTCTTGTTCTGACTTGGCCCCCTTTAGTCTACGCTTGATCTCATCACTCAAATCATAATCCTGGACTTGGCTCAACAAAGGTGGTCTTGACTACAGCCCTATTTGCTGCTGTAATTGATTTAGTGAATACAGTTAACTTTATACACTGAAACCTTCTGATGTGTCAGAATGAAATGACCTAGCAACTGAGGCTTTCCATTAGTTTGATCCTGCCACATTAACTCGAGCAGGTTCTCAGCATCAGTCGGGAATTGTGTTGGTTTTTCTTGTCAGTTGCTCCAGTGTGTCCTGTTTTTCAGACGTTGGTGTGGGGAAGGAGTGAATGAGCCTGGTTACTGTGGCTCTCGGGCACTGCGAGTATTTTTTTTAGGCCATTAGCTGAGCGATGCTAAAGGCTTTCAGGTTGTACAGGAGACTAGACTGCCAAAGCAAACACTGTCCTCCCAGTCTCCTGCTCTGCCAAAACAAGGGTTCCCAGAAAACTACAGCCAAGGAGGGACACAATAATCAGTATGTCACAACTTTGTATAGACAATGTTTTGTTTTTATTTTTCCATTTTCCAAATACTTTTATTTCCAGTCCACTAGATTTCACAGTAAATAATGCCATTTCTTTATTCCACTACTTTCTGCAAGATTCTGTGATGTAAAAACTAGATTTTCTATATACAGTAAAATATGATTCACATACACAAACAAATCCAACTAATCTTAGCCCACCTTTTGCTATCGCCCTCCTGTAAATACTGATTATCCAATTGTAGCTTAGCAAATGTAGCATGGCCTGATCACCTCTTTCATCTCAGAATTAAAGAAAGCACTGTGAAGTTGTGCAGGGTAAAAATCAGATTCCTGTTCTGGGGAGTTTAGAGAAATGTTGGATAACTTGGAATATCTTGTAATACTTTCAAATTTGATCCAAAAGTAAAAGCAAATACTTTTTAGTACTTCAGCTCATGTAAAAATATAAATCGAGCACTTTTACTTAAGTACATTTTTTCCAAGGGTATCTATTTTCTTTCAAGTACTGGATTTACTATCTAAAAACAACAGAAAAGCCAAATTAGCTTCTTTAGTTTTGCACTGGAGTTACGGCGAATGTAGCTAACAAGTAATTAGCAACAGGCAGACTACAGGCCTGAATCATCATGCTAGCCTTAAAATAAAATTGTCAAGGAATCTCTGAGACTTTCTTCTGTCTTTATATGGCTATACAAATGGATAAAATGGTACGTAGCATAGCTAAAAAAACACTATTAGCAATGTGAATTGAAGCCTGAATCTTGTAAGTACTTGTTTATTTTAGGTATTTTAGATAACAGTGTGTGAGAAACCACGTAAGCATGTAGGAATGACACTAACTGTTAATCATAAATAAGCTTACTGGTTAGCTACATTAGCATTGTAGCTCCAGTGCTAAACTAAAGAAGGAAACTTCAGACACCAAACGTGTCTTGACTGATTGACTACATTTAGGCTAAAGGAAAAACTGGGCACATGTTTTTTTTGTTGAACTATTTTTAAAAGAATCTATTTTTGAGTAAACCACATGAATATGGATGGGGACCTTAATGTGACTCTTGTTGAGTCCCTCTGTGTCTCGGTGGTTTAAATCCATCAGCGTTAGCTCATCTTTCAGACCCTTTGGTTTGCTCAATAGTCTCCCCTCTTAGAGAAAGTCTGTCACCGTTTTCGAGTAAAGCACTGCTCCTAATGAAAACGAATGGCTTGTCAGAATGTGGCTCTTTCACTCTAATTGACCATATCCCTGTGATTATACTTAGGGGGTGCGGGCAGAGAAATGGGGGAGGTGTGGGATGACTGTTGCTTTGACTTGCCTCCCCATTGAGGTTTTGAAATGCCAAGCTACCCTCTTAAACTTATTGCAACCGCTCTTGGGATTATTCATGCCGTCCACCAAAACAGTCATTTATTTTGCTTGTTGTTGAAGGAATAACTTGGCCAGAAATCAGATTTCCCCAATTATCACTTGTTCCAAATCTCAGGGCTTAGGAACAGGACCGGTTTGCTCAGAGCAGAACCAATATTTTAACATTTCTGTGCTCTGATCTCAACAAAACATTCCTAAATCTGTTAGAACACAAGCTGAAATTATTTAATTCAGTTCCTTTAAAAGGTCCACATGATCAAAAACGGAAGTTTCCTTATTTTTTTTAATCAAAGTTGGTTGTACACACTGAAAAAAGGTGATTTCTCAGGGTTTTTTGGTAAAGAAAATGTTCCTATATAGAACCATTTTGGAAAGAGCTCTATATAGCACAAAAAGTGTTCTATTGCTACAAGCTTGACATCGTTATGATAGCAGAACCCGTTTGGGTGCTATGATGAACCCTTTCCAAAAAAAGGTTCTACATAGAACCATCTACAGCACATTCTCCATCAGTCTGAAGAACCATTTCATGATGAAAAAAACCTTTAATCATGCGAAGGGTTCTTTGAGCATTTATGGATCTATATAGAATCATTTTTGTTACTAAAGAACCCCTGAAGAACCCTCTTTTTTTTTTTAAAGAGTGTAATGTATTTACACTGAGAAAATTTCCAACCCCCAGTCCATACAGTCTAAGCAAAATGTGGTTTGTTGGTTTTTTTTCTTCAAACTAGTTCAGCTTCCTAGGAAATGGATGATTCCACATCTGGGGTGGCATTTGTGTCCCACTGAAATTACATTAACAAACAAAAATCTTATTATTTTTACATTTATGTGTAAATCCATTCAATGCCTCATGCTTCAAGCACTATTTGTCACAAGTTATCCATTATAGCTTATCAAAAAGTATGTTTTAGTTTCCAGAACATTCACTCAGCCATGTTACTTGAAATATTACATGCTCAACAGGAATTTGCATCGGAACCTGAATTTCTAGAGGAGCTTTATTTTCAGTGATATTGTGGTATTGATTGATGAGGTCACTTTGAAAGCTCTGCACTGGTAGCTTTCAACTGTATTCAGTTGAAGTTCAGTTCAAATCTATATTTTTGTGCAAAGCTAAATCTTTCTTCTTCTTGTGCCATCAGTATGAGCGCTAGCTGACTGTGTTGTATATTTGCTAATTCCGTGCTTAAAAATCTCAAACCAGCTACTCATTCAAGCCACTTTCAGCAAAGAAACCATGTAAAAAAAATTTATATTGTTTCTAAGATGGACCAAGATGTTTTTGAGTAGTTTAAATCATGTTTTCCTTTAATGCTGAAAACTCATTTAAAACAAAACAAAGTTTAAAACAAACAAAAAAAACAAATAAAATAAAACAAAACAAAGTTGGGGTGGCCTGGTGGGTAGCGCTGTCGCCTCGCAGTGAGGAGGGCCTGGGTTCGATTCCCCTGCCGGGTGACCGGGGTCCTCTCTGTGTGGAGTTTTGTTCTCCCCGTGTCTGCGTGGGTTTCCTCCGGGTTCTTCGATTTCCTCCCACAGTCCAAAGACATGCAGTCAGGCCAATTGGACATGCTACATTACCCCTGGGTGTGAGTGTGTGAGTGACTGTCTGTGTCTGTGTCTACCCTGCGATGGACTGGCGACCTGTCCAGGGTGTATCCTGTCTTCCGCCCGATGACCGCTGGCATAGGCTCCAGCACCCCCCACGACCCTGACGGAGAAGCGGCTTAGAAAATGGATGGATGGATGGACAAAACAAAGTTTAATTTTTAAGAGTTTGAAGGACTAAATGGCGCCCCAATCACGGAATCATACAAATATAGCTGACCACCTAAGATGCCTGAAGCTATGAGGCTAATGTAGCTAACAAATAATGAAGGCTAATATCTCATCAATTAACATTTGTACAAAAATTGTAAAAAGGATTTAAAATGTCTGCTACTTTAATACAGTGTACATTCCATTTTTATATATAACAGCATGTCATACAGCATCAGAGTCTGCACGCTTCACAACGACGCGGTTTGAGGCAAGTTTGTGATGATTTGGGAACCATTACTTGTTAGCTTATTAGCATTGTAGCTCTGGCTCAAAACTAAGGAAGCAAAGTTCAAAACAAAACATGTAAAGGAGGCAACTGCATAAGATTTTTTAGCCAGTCTATTCTTTAGAAGTATATATACTCTCACAGTATAAACGTTGGGTGTACGTTTGTACGATGGCTGGGAGTTGATCTCTTTACCAGTGTCACTGTGCTGGCTGCCTCTGTCCAGTTGCTGTTGCCGGCGGACCGCAGCAGGGCTGCTGTTGGAGAGTCTGAGTAGTTTATGAACTCTGGACGTTTTTTTGAGCCTAGACTGATAAATGCTCCCCTCACTGCCACTACAGGGGTACTTAGGCCTTGTGACTCCAGTGTTTTAAAGATGTGTACATACATTGCAACAGCTTTCCAACTTCCAATTTCACAAAAAAATAGTTTGGCAAAAGATTGTATGTACACAGTGTTCTTCTTAAGCTAAATGTAGTGAAAAAGCCATCATTTATCTATTTAATTACACTTTTATAAATAACTGTATCACATACACTGTCAGAAACCACATACGCAAATCTATTATAGTTTAAAGAGAATACCACTGTTTTTTTTTTTGTTGTTTTTTTTACAATTTCTGCACAATTCAGTCATTGAGATATAAGCAAAGTTATTCAGAGTGGTTTAATGTGAAATTGTAGAAAAACCTACTGGCTCAAGTTTCTTTACAGTGGTAGTCATAGGAACCAGGCGTTAAAATACAGCCATTTTATTTACCATCCAAAACCACCAGTGAACCTGCACGTGTCTTCTGAGCTTTTTTCTTCGTAATGTTGAAAACAGTGAAAAAGTGGTAAAAATAAGTTTTCATTGGCGATTGGGGGCTCATTCATTTCATTATATGTACCCCTCCATCATAAAACAATGTCTCTGACATCAGGCAATGTATTCATGACCACTTCATGCAATAACTTTCAATGCAGGGGCTTATAGAGTCATTAAACTCTTCAGACGTCTGGTTCCTGTCACTGTGAACAATTCCGACTCCAAGCTTCTCTAGAACAGAGCATTTTATTCCAGACCACTCTGAATTACTTTCTTTAAATCTTAGCCATTTCATTTTGCAGGCAATGTTGAACGTGTCAGTTAAACGTGAATTAAATCAACCTGATGAAACAGTGTTTGTCTCCTGACTTTAGCGTATTTGGAAGACAGCAGCTCCAGTTTAAGAGCAGCTCTCTGTTATTTGGCCTCGTGAAACTGAACTGGGCTTTTCCTTCTAGCATTTCTTGGACCACTGACAGGCTGTAAGTCCCATAAAATAGTAGTTGTTCCATGACTTTAGGGATGCTAACTCTACTGTCCAAAGGTATGATGTCATGATGTTTTACAGTTTTATCATCAGCTTCTCAACCTAAATAGATGAGCAATATATCGCTGCTGTCAGGACAAAACCTCATATCTTCATTTTTGCCATTTTTCAGTGTTTGACATAATTTGACAGTCCCTGTTGTCCTTTACATTGTGTATACATTTCATGATGAATGGACCAAAAGAAATGGATAAAACTTACTTGGAAATAAGTCTGGTTCTACTGACTTGCCTTAAAAGTAAAGAAGTCTTTTTCTTCTCCTGTAAAATTATAAAGTTTTCTTCCGACAAGAACGATATGCATCAAAATAAATATTGTAGCATCAGCCTAGAGGAAGACGTTGAGAACAGTGCATATGAGCAAATGCTCTTTTATTTTGAACGAGCACTTCAACACTCTCATCTCTCAACCACTATCCTTACCACCTTCTAGAGGCACTGTAGAGAGCATCCTGAGCAGCTGTATTACTGCCTTGTTTGGTAATTGTGCCGCCTCTGACCTCAGGACCTTCAGTGAATAGTGAGCACAGCTAAAAAGATCATCGGGGTCTCTCTTCATCACATTTACATTTACGGCATTTGACTGACGCTCTTATCCAGAGCGACTTACAGTTTTGATCATTTTACACAGGTAGGACCAAGGTGGTGTTAGGAGTCTTGCCCAAGGTTTCTTATTGGTATAGTGTAGGGTGCTGTCCGTGGAGGGGGATTGAACCCCAGTCTACAGTTTAGAAGGCAAAGGTGTTAACCACTACACTAACCAACCAAACGCTGCATCTGAAAAGCCACCAGCATTGTAAATGACCCCTCACATCTCTCACACGAACTGTTCTCTCTTCTGCCATCCAGATGAAGGTACTGCAGCTTTCGGGCCCTCACTGCCGGACTGTGCTACCGTTTCTTTCCACAAGCTGTCAGATTCCTCAACTTCCACAGACATATACATAACAATATGACACTATTCAAATTCCAGATTATGTCCATGACACTGCATTTAAGTATACTTATGGTATTTCAGACTGTAATACTTCACTTATTATAAATAAGTGCATTTTTATAGTGCATTATACTTGCATTTTTGCACATTTTATTTCCTTAACAATTTTGGCTGCTAGAATACTGTATGTTAAATCTTGCACAGCTATATATATTCTCACTACTGTGTTCTGTTTTCTGTGTATTGTAAATGTTTGTATGTATTGCACTGTATTCTCTGCACTGTGTATATTGTGCTCTTCTGCACTTGTGTTCCTGTGTTGGTCCTGGAGGAATGTTGTTTCATTTCACTGTGTGCTTGTATTGAGATGAAATGACAATAAAGCCTCTTGAACTCGAACAGGCAGCAAGAACTGTCCTGCCCAGCGCTAACGTAACATGAAACCCAGGGAGAGGAAATGAGGGAGGACATGACATCTGTGGACGGGGCACACTTCAACACTCTCCTCAGTCACAATTACTCCAAACAACCTTACAACACCAATAACATCATCATCAACAACAGCAGCAGCAGCAGCATCCTTTCAGCCCAGAAGTGTGCCACCTCCTGAGAGCCTCTTTGCATAGCCACACCACCTATGTATCTCACAACAGCATGACCTGTGGCGAATGCCACAATATGATCTAAAAGTAGGTGTGTCCAATTTATTTTCACTCCAGAGTACACACTTAAAAAGAGAGGGTTCTTCAAGTGTTCTTCTGTAAATTGTTCTATATAGAACCACGGAAATCCAAAGAACCATTTGCATGAATAAATGGTTTTTGCATCATGAAAGTGTTCTTCAGAGTGATGGAGATTGAGTGATGTGCTGTATATGGTTCTATATAGAATCTTTTTGGAAAGGGTTCTATATGGCACCAAAAAGCATTCTTCTATTTGTGCAAGCTTGACATCATAACAATAAAAGGTTCTATACAGAACTACCTTCAAATTGGTGGAGAATTCTATATAGAATGCCTTTTCAGAAAAGGTTCTATATATAATCATCTACATAGCACCAAAAAACATTGTTTTCACAAGCAGCAGAGCACTTTTGGTGCTATGTATAACACTTTTCAGAAAAGTTCTAGCTAGAACCATCTTCAAATTGCTAGATAATGTGCTATAGTTGGTTCTATATAGAACTTTTTCCAAAAGGGTTCTATAAAACCATCTACAGCACATCATCCAGCCATTTAGAACCCTTTAATGTTGCATAGGAACCCTTCAGTCATGCACAATGTTCTTTGTCCGTGATCATATATAGATCTATTTTTTTATAAAGAAGCCTTGAGGAATGATTGTTTTTAAGAGTACAGAAGAGGAAATAACAGCCCTTTACAATTGAAAATACATTTTATTTACATTAAATCTGTAGTACGTTTTGATGAATTTGCAGATTAAAACGTGGGGGGACATGGATGTCTACCAGTGGTTACTGTGGAGGTTTAACTGGAACACTATGTTAAACTAACCCTGCCATATGGAGGCCATTCTTTAGCCTTGTGAGTAGTTTACATGCTTTAAAACGGAGCTATATTACAGTCATATACAGTAGAGTTAATTCTGTGACCAAAACACACAACTCAGTGATCAAAAACTTGAAAATAATGAAAAAAAGTTATATTAATTGCACAGAAATCATCTTCGTTGTGAAGCTTTTTCTGCCTGACTGTGGCCAGTATTTGCGAAGATGAAGAAAAGCATATTCTACATAACTTTAACTATATAAAATATCAATAATACATTTTACCCTGCATTAGTTTGTGCACTACTACCTGCTTTATGTCCATGTTTACAGATAGCAGCCTGTTTTGAATTCATTGTTTTAGTGATGAAATTAACAAAATTGACATATATTCAGTAGTTATTTATCTTTGCCCATTCACTCTGACGTTATGAGGAGTGTTTCAGCCTGAAATGCTTTATAAATGAGGCATAAAATAGGACACACAATCAGACGAGAGATCATATATTTCACATATATTTTAATATGAGCAAACATATGTACATATGGGATTCTAAGAGATCATGTAATTTCACGACTGTCAAATTGGCATGCAAAGATGAATTATGACAGTTTTTGTTATGTAAACTCACACAGATATTATGTAAACAAAGTTGGAATAAGTGAAGGAAATGGGCCCTATAACAACTTGATAGGGAAAATTGCTCAAATTAGATTTTGGCCAAACTATCGCTTTAAATCTTCTGAATGAGCCTCTGTGGGAAATGACTCAGAAAATGTTGCATATAATCCATCCTTTAGTGTTTACATATGTATTTGAATGATGTTTTTACAGCAGTAATGCTTTGTTCTTATATGACAGAAAGTACATTTTATGGATTGATGTGATTGATTCCTTCATTCTGCAGCATAAAATTAAAAAAATGACATCCATATGCTACGACTGTACAATGCCGCTGCCTAACGATTGCTCATTTCTCGGTAACGGGCTTCTCGGTAATGCTGTAGTGTCAAAATCTGAAACTATTACTCACTCCATAATAGCCAAAAAAACTGCTTTTGCTCTTGGTAAGAACTGGGAGACGCCCTGCTGGATTGTGCTTTCGATCCAGGATGCTTTTGATATAAGCACTAATGTTTATGATGATGTTACTGTGATGATGCAATGGGAATTGTTTCCCCTGTGCAACCCATAAAGTTGTAGAAGAAAGAGCTCCATTGTGTTTTGACCCTCCACCTGTCTTATGGATACTTGGATTGCTGTAGATTGCTGTGGGCCAAAGGCTGCAGTTTTTGCTTTCATTTTCATTATTGCCTGAGATGAATGGTGCCCCTGAGGGAGTATGTTGCAGTCTCTGGCTGCGCAAATGATTTTTGGACAAAGCCGTTGTTTGAGGCTAAATGTTTCCAGTAGTGGCCAGAGAGGAGCATGGAAGGAAGCTGTGAGCGACTCTGTGTCTCGATTTTGCACTGTGTTCTGTATACTAAAGACTATATCACTGTTGTTGGAACAAAATCTCCAAAATGGTAACTTTACAGGAGAGGGAAAAAACATTCTTTACTTTTAATGTAAGTCAAAGGAACCAGACTTTTTTCCAAGGGCCGTTTCTTTTGGTCCATCATGAAATTTACAATGTAAAGGGCAGTAGGTACTTTCAAATTATGTCAAAAACTGAAAATCATCAAAAACATATACAAGGATTTGTTCCAACTACAGCAATATATAATATAAAGTCAATCATCCAACCATGCAGCCTCCGTTGGCAGGAGCAGGAATCGTACTGAAGAGCTTAGTGCCTGTAAATACGACACTTTCATAGGATGCCACCTTTACAGCTGGTGAAATTTCTCTCCTGCTAGAACTGCACTAGACAACTAAGTAATGTTAGAAGCAACAACAGCTTAGTCATGTTAAAGGAGCACTGAGTGCTGAAGTGCAATGTGTAAACACATATGTGATGTTCAGGCGTCCATATATTTCTGATCATCATTTTAAATTATTCAGGCGTTCTGCACTGAATAGAAACCATAGGAAAGAAAAACATTTAACATAAAAAATGTATTTGACATAAATATTTAATTGTGTAGATTTTTATTATTCCGACTATATTTAATTCAAACACACTGACTGGCTCCTTTGTTAATGTAATGTGGAGCGAGGTAGTGGACGCATATGCGGAGGCAAGCGACTTTTATTGAGGGCAAATCCAAAATCAGGGTCAAGACAGTCCAGGGTCATAGAGCCAATATGGAGAGATTGTGGGGCAGACATGACATATACCAGAATAGTACAGAACTAACACAGCAAACAGATTCAAACAAAGACCAATACATCCAACATAGACCGATACAAAGACCTGAACACACTAAGGGCAAACACAGGGCTTAAATAAGTCAACGAGGGACAGGTGGAAAACAGGTGGAGACAATCATGGGTGGAGACACAAAACGAAAACACACATGGACCCCCACAAGACCCCCACAGAGCAGGTATTATTTGGTTGGTGGATCATTCTCAGCACTGCGTGACACTGAGGTTGTGGTGTTCTGTTAGTGTGTGTTGCACTGGTCTGAGTGGATCAGACACAGCAGTGCTGCTGGAGTTTTTAAACATTTCAGTGTCGCTGCTGGACTGAGAACCAAAAGTATCCAGCCAACAGTGTCCTGTGGGCAGTGTCCTTTGACCACTGATGAAAGACTAGAGGATGGCCAACACAAACTGTGTAGCAACAGATTAGCTATCATCTCATATCATCACATCTTCAAGGTGGACCAACAAGGTAGGACTGTCTAATAGAGTGAACAATGAGTGGAACTCATTCCAGCAGCACTGCTGTGTCTGATCCACTCATACCAGCACAACACACACCAACACACCACCACCCTGTCAGTGTCACTGCAGTGCTGAGAGTTATCCACCACCCAAGCAATACCTGCTCTGTGGTGGCTCTGCGGGGGTCCTGATGACTGAAGAACAGGTTAAAAGGGGGCTAACAAAGTATGCAGAGGAACAGATGGATTACATTCTGTAACTGAAGAACTACAAAGTACTTCTATATGCTCAGTGGTGCTCACTCTCTCTTTTTGATTCCCTCTACCTGTCAGTAAGTTGACCGGTCAATAGTAATAGTGGACGCTCCCACCATGCTGTCTGCTGTTTCCTTTGGCAGTCTTTGCTAAACTGTGGCAAACGTGCTGTCAGCAGTGAAAGATCTAAAGAGCTCGGAGTCTGACTGTACCCCCTCTTTTTTCTGAAGCTTTTAAAGAGCTGAGGGTGAACAGTCCTCATGTTCTGCTCTCCAGCCTAATTTATTCTCTCTTTACCCTTGTGTTTAGTCAGAGCAGTGAAACCGGACCTCTCTCCGCTCCGGCCCGTCAGGGAGTCTCAGGGAGTCGCTACAGACGGAGCAGAGCGGAAGGACAAAAGTGAAGTCCAGGTCGTGAATATGGCTTTCAGCTGTGGCTGCACACAGAGTCATTAGTGATGATTCTCATGCTTTGATAACTACAAAACACAGCAAAGTCTCATTATCTTCATCTGTCTCCTTTCTCTTTACAATGTAATGTCTCCTTCAATCAGTCAATCAGATCATTATTTATTTCACATATTGTGTGAAGACATCAAAGGTGTTGCTATATTATCCCAAGTGGTTGTTAAGATGTTGTTAGACTACTGCTATGGAATTCCAGGTGGCTGCTAAGGTGTCGTTATGTTATCCCAGATGGTTGCTAAGATGTTGCTAAGCTATTGCCATGGAATCCCAGGTGGTTGCTAAAGTGTTGCTATATTATACCAGGTGGTTGCTAAGATGTTGGTAAGCCATTGCTATGGGATCTCAGGTGGTTGCATCAGCTGTTGCTATGTTGTCCCAGGTGGTTGCCTGGCATTAAATAGTTCTTTGCATCATGAAAGGATTCTGCAGATTGATGGAGAATGTGCTGTAGTGTGTATATTATCCTGTGTGGGTTAATGTATCTTTTTTATTGTCTCTCTCATAGAAAAGTAAAAATGATGTTTCTTTTCTGCTCTACTGAAATCTTTCTGTGCTTACGTAATGTTTATAATCGTAACAACTGGTGGCTTTTTATGTGTTTCTCGCAGGAACAAGTGTGGAAACTTAGGTTAGTATGAAATCATTCCCAAACTGAAAGATGGATAGCAGCATGAGGTTTTTCCAGTGAATGAAGTGGCCATTTAAACGTCCCTCTGTGTAGGGTGTGTGTGTTTCTCTGTGTATTTGCTTTGCTATGATTGCTTTACAGGTGTGAACGGAGAGTGTTTGAACAACACCACTTAGCAGCACTTAGGAAAGGAATGGAAAAGTGAGGAAAGAAAATGAACTGCGGATCATAAATTTCCTCTTGACAGCTCTTTTGTTTGTCTTTACCAGACAGCAGCAAAATGTCTGCCTGTTGACTCCTTCAGCCTATAATCTGCTTTTTCTTTTTTCCTCGCTTCAGCTTCTTGGCTTTTTTCCCTTTTCTGTCAGTACATCTTTCTCTTTTCTTCATGTTGCTTTGTCCCTCTTCTGTCTTTCTCTATGGCTCCCCATGCTCCCAGCAGCAGGTGTGTTCGTATGTATAAGGAGAGGTCACTCATTTATCACACCATCACTTTTTGGAATAGCTTTTGATTTATTTCAGACATGAGGAGCTTTAAAAAACGCAGTGGAGAAAAATAACCTCCCCCTTTTCCTGAGGTTTTCTCTCAGCTTTTAAATATGATTTTAAATTTGAGGCCAGTGACAGGCTGCAGGATTTTACTGGCCAGCTGTTGGACTGGGCCTGGAGTTCAGCAGAGCCACACAGCTCTGGCTTCTTCTGCAAGTTCTGGGGCCTAAAAAGCTATTAAAATACATGCAGCCACTCCAGGATCAGCTACACATCCTCCATTCAGAAGAGGAAAAAGTCTTTTCTCAGATGTGCATCTGATTAAAGGAGCTCCAGAGCGGAAGCCTCTCAGCCCCTTCACTCTAAATCATCCCACTCCACCCTCCTCGGCTTTCTACACCTCGCTGTCTTTTCTATTTTTCTTCTCTATGAAAAAAAAAAGGCCCTATGGGTGAAGGCACACTTCATCAACTTAAACCAGAGCTTTAATCAGGCTTGAAATGGAACCCAAGTGTAGCCCAAAAAGGTTCTGAGTCTAACCAGTTTGGAATCCTAGCCTAGCTGTAGCTCAAGGAAATTCTGCCTGAATCGAACTGTAGGCCAATTATAGCTTTACAAATTATTTTATACCTAACTGTAGCTTGAGAAAAATGCTGTCTGAACCTGACAGTAGTCCAAAAAATCCTGTCTGAACTCAATCATAGCCCCTTAAAAGCCTATCTGAATCCAATCATAGCCCAACAACCCATCTGAACCCAGCATTGTAGCTCTGCAAATTAATTTGAACATAACTGCAGCTTGACAAAATTCAGTCTGAATCTGAGCGTAGCCCAACATAGTTCTTTCTGAATCTGACTACAGCCCAACAAAATTCTGAACGATTCCAAGTGTAGATTGACAAAATTTTCTCTGAATGTGACTTTAGCCTGACTACATTCTGTCTCAACCCAAATGTAGCCTGACAAAATTCTCACTTGAACCTCACCGTAGCCCAAAAAAATGATCTGAACATGACTGTAGCCTGACACAGTTCAGTCTGAATCTGACTGTAGCCTAACAAATTTCTTTCTGAATCCAACTAATCTGCAGCAACCCAGCAAAATTCGGACTCTGAATTTAATTTGACAAAATTCTCTCTGAACGTGACTGTATACCATCTTTCCTGGAACTATGAAACCTGAATCTGACCCAAACCCAAAAAATATTGAAGAAATAATCTCCAAATCTGACCAAACCCACTATAAACAGTCTTGTCCTGCTGATTCTGACAAACACCTCAAGCTGTAGCTCAGTCCTTTACAGTTCCACTGCCAGCAGATCAGTAAACAAAGTGTTTATAAGACATGAAATGAGACAGAGAGAATGAGAGAAAAGAAGAATGCTTTGCATGCTTCCCCTCACATTGCTTGAATCAGCCGGCTGGATGCATGGCTGGCCTGAGGGTTGACTGGGGCCAGGATGACCACATGCTCTGACTTCTCCTGTACTCCAGCACCTAAACAGATAAACCATGCAAGCACAGGCCACAAAGCTGCTGCAACTCCTCTTCTCTGGTTTTCATTATTGTCGTACAGCTTTGCAGTGCAGTGCAGATGACTCTCTCTCCTTCATCGTCTCATGAATTTGTATATGTGAAGAGCTAGGCTGCGTTCCTGCTACTTCATCTGTCTGTCCTTGTCCTCCTCTTTTATATTTGGTGACCCACCTTTCCTCCCCAGATTGTTTCTGCAGCTGCCTTGTGTACCCGCAGAACTGAGCCGTCTTCCTCACCCTCCTTAAAATCCACAGACAACAAATAAGATCTTTGATTCATATCTTTAGATGATTCATATTTTCCTTCTGTTGCCTTGTATACTGAGGATAAGACTCTATGGGCCTGTATGCGGGTCCTTTTCAATTCCTTGCTCTTGTTATGGGATTTGCATCATTGTCTTGTAGAAGTTAAAAATCATGTTAAAGTGATATTCAGATATTCAGGGACCATGGTTGAGGGGGCCCTCTGACCGGCTCTCCAAGTTTCATATTGTGCCCCTCTAGGCCCAAACTGCCCATCGGGGGTATGTGGAGATGTACCCACATGGGAATTAACCCACATGTCCTGCCTCTTTGCTCCCTAAACTCTCACGCAATCAGTGTTCTTACACACATGGTATACATGTAATTTACAACCTTAGACGTACACTAGCTAGCATTACGCTTTGTGTTCATAACTTCAAAAAATGGATAAAAGAAGAGGAGAGGAAGAACGGAGCTGAAAGGGAAAGAGACAGAATAACTGCGCTCAGAATAACTGATTTAGCAAGACAGCAGTAGGTCAGTCTTTAGCCTCCTCTACTTGCCAGATCATGCTAGTTAGCTAGCTGCTACTGCTGTAGGCTGTTTCTCTCCACTAGGAAATAAATTGATTCACCAACAAATGAGATGATGTCTGCTATTGATTTTTAAACTCTAGCTAAATTTTTAATTAACGATGGCATTACAATAGTTACCAAATGGTTAACAAGAATTTACCAATGGTGTAATTTATATATTATGATTTTCTGAACCACTGGAGGGGTGAGAACCCCCCACTGTGAAGATCATTCGCACAAAGATAAATCAGACAGCGCAACTGCAGCTCTCTTCATATGAAACAATTGTGAATTGCCACAGTGAAAACCAACATTTAAACACAAACAAAACACTTGACACACAGAAACGTTGACTTGCACGCATGGCTATGAAAACAAAAATCCAGTTCATGTCCATCAAACTCACGTCCATCTACTCCAAACAGGAGTTAGAAGTGCATGTGTGTCCTGACACAAGGTGACACAGAATGCTAAATGAACTTTTTTTTTTTTTTTACATTTTGTTACATTATATCGTTTGAATCCTATGTAGAAAATATTATTAGGATTTTTTTCGTGCTTCTATAAAATTATAAATATTATACATTTTATACAAAGATTGTAACAGCAGTGTATTTAAAATGTGAATGTGGTGCCTTATTCTATCTGGAAGGTGCTGGATCCAATTTGTTCCAGCACACAGGACGTCCTGGCAGTTACTGAACAATAAGTCTTAATGATTAATAACCAGAACAATAAGCTCCAGTCAAGGGGATTAACTGAACTTTAGCATCTGCATTGCACAACAGTTTTGAGCATCATTTGAAGGGGAATTCCAACATTTTTTCTGCACAATTCAATCATTGAGATGTACACAAAATAATGTTTGCATTTTGTTTATATCCTAGGTTGTGATAGGAACCAGGTGTCACAATGGCTACAACACAAATATAGCTAATTTATTTTCTATCCAAAACCACCAGTGAACCCACACAAGTTTCCATATGTGATACTGATTACGGTAAAATAGCAGTAAATCTAGAAAACTCTTTCAGAACTATTTTGCCTTATAACACCATGTGTTTCTCCAACAATATAAAAAAAAAAAACATCATGCAAAGTGGCTGTCAGAGCATGGCATATGCCCATTTAAAAAGCTCAATTTACTGTGACTGCTGTTGTTGTCACTGGGTGATTTATCTTGTAGCTCATTAGAGTAATTGTAACTGAGGAGGGCGAGGAGCACTGTGTTAGAAGTGTCTACCATCCTTAGATGCCATGTGTTCCTGCATTACCCCCTTCCTGTGTTTCATGTTAAGTTAGCATTGGGCTGGGCATTTCTTGCACCCTGTTGAGGTGCATGTTCAAAATGAAAGAGCATTCACCTATAAGCAATGCTACAATGTAGAGTATTTTAGGCCTAGACCTTTTCAAAACAACGTCTTAGACATCAGGCAGTGTATTCATAACTAGTGTATTCATAACTACACACACACATCTTCTAAGCTGCTTATCCTTTTGGAGCTGGAGCCTATCCCAGCAGTCATTCACACACACACACTCACACCTAGGGGCAATTTAGCATGTCCAATTGGCCTGACTGCATGTCTTTGGACTGTGGGAGGAAACCCATGCCAACACGGGGAGGACATGCAAACCCCACACAGAAAGGACCCTAGTTGCCTGGCTGGGGAATCGAACACTGGCCCTTCTTGCTGTGAGGTGCTATCCACTACGCTACCATAACTTTCTGGAGGGAGCTTTTAGAGGTGGACGTCTGGTTCCTATTACCCCCAATTTTGACTCTGTGTCTCTAGAACAAAGCATTTCACACCAAACCACTCTGAATGACTTTGTTTACATCAAAATTACCTTTTAATTATGCAGTAATATTGATGGAATTTACCTGTATCACCTCAAGGATACCCCGTCTCTTTGTTCCAGCTCATCTTTGAAGCAAACTGCTTCAATCACTGACCCCTCCATCTGTGTCTTGACTGAAAGGACAGTCCTTGCATGTCTGTTGGAGGAATTTAAGTTCTCCAGTCGCCACGGTGATATACTTAATCTGGCCTGGATCCTGAGCTCTATGATAATCAGATTGTAAATATATCAGCAGAACAGGAAAAAACATAAATACATCAACATTCCTCTGGTGGGGTATTCCCAATGGGCTTACCGTTCCATGCAAGAGTGTAGCTTTTTTGTTGCTTCTCAAGTCCCCATGCCTCTGCAGTGTTTGGGGGGCCTGGGGTAGGATCTGAGGCAGTTCTGGAGTTGAAGAGGTCTGGGACAGGTTGCTGAGATGCCCAGGGGAATGGCAGCTTTAGAACAGAGCTCTTTTCCTTCAGCTGACGCTGATCTAATCTCTGCAGACCACGCAGAGTGGAGGGCTCGGTTTTTCATCAAGCGTTTGTTTACACACTCTCTTGTATTTTCTCCCATTCATGCGGCAGGCCGTGCATGGAAGAGGCCTGAGTGACCTCAGCGTGCCAGACTGAAGTGTTATGTGTTACAGTCTCAGCTTTGCAGGAATGTGAGGCCTTCAGGAGATGCTTTGTTTTTTCTGTCTTTGTTTGTTCAAGAGGAATCAATCAGTGCTGTTGCAGTTCCTCAAAGAAGGCAAATGTTTTATTAATAGACAGAGCATTTTTCAAGAAGATGTGAAATGTGTCGGTGTCCATTTAAAGATTGCATATTTTGGTAGATTTTCAACACAAAGAGACTTTTTACACAGTCTGTATCAGAGATGCCAATGTAACAAGGCACTCCTTGAATTCAAGGAAACATGTTGCACCCATTGTTGACAAAGATGTTAAGTTGCACTCCACACATTTACTCTCTATAGAAAACCACTGACTAATAGAATGGGAGGCTCTGGTGCAGTCACACATGAAGGTTACCATGTCCAATAATGTCAGATAGAGGGGTATAAAGCCCTCCAGCATTGGGCTATGGACCAGTGTAACTATGTTCTCCTGGTGATGGAACTCTTTTGGTGAAGGAAACAGTGAAGCATGTGTTTTCTGAAGATGTGAGTGAATTAGCCATTATTGTCATCATACACTACATGGACAAAAGCATTGGGACACCTACACATTACACCTATAGGGGCATTTATAACATCTCATTCTAAATCCATAGGCATTAATATGAAGTTGGTGCCCTCTTGCAGATATACCAGCTTCCACTCTTCTGGGAAGCTTTTTACAAGACTTTGTAGTGTGTCTTCATCCATTCATGCAAAAGAACATTTGTGAGATCACAATCTCCATTCTAGTTCATCCCTATTTTGCTCAAAAGGGATGAGGTCAAGGCTGTATGTGAAGGCCAGTAAAGTTCTTGCACACCAAACTCACCAGCCAGCCATGCCTTTATGGACCTTTGTGCACTGGGGCACAGTCATTCTGAGCATGCAGTTATCCAAAATGTATTGGTTTGCAGAAGCATTAAGATTTCCCTAGGCCAACCCCCAACAAACAACCCCAATATCATTATCCCTCCTCCACCAAACTTTACACAATGCATAGTGCAGTCAAGCAGGTAATGTTCTCCTGGCATTCGCCAAACCCAGACTTATCCATCAGACTGCCAGATAGAGAAGTCTGATTCATCACTCCACAGAATACATTTTCACTGCTCCAGAGTCCAGTGGCATTGTGCTTTACACCACTGCATGAGACGCTTGGCATTGTGCTTTGCCATGGAAAACCATGCTATGAAGCTTCCACTTTTGTACTAATGTTGATGCCAGTAGAGGTCTGGAACTCTGCAGTTACTGAGTCAGCAAAGCATTGGCGACTTTTATGCACTATGTGCTTCAGAATTTAGTGACCAGTTACTGCGATGGAGTGGCGACTTGTCCAGGGTATATCCTGCCTTCTGCCCAATGACCGCTGGGATAGGCTCCAGCACCCCCCCGCAACCCTGAGGGAGAAGCGGCTTAGAAAATGGATGGATGGATGGATGGATGGATGGATGGATGGATGCTTCAGAATTTAGTAACCAGTTACGTGGTCTGACAGTTGCTATGGTTTGTAACTGCTTCCACTTTTCAATAATACCATGTACAGTTGATCATGGATGAAATAGAATATATAGAAATTTTGCAAACTGACTTGTTGCAGTGGTGGCATCCTATTAAAACACCATGCTCAAATTCAGTGAGTTCATTACAATGACCTATTCTTCCCAAATGTTTGGAAAGGCAGACCGCATGGCTAGGTGCTTGATTTGATAGATAGATAGATAGATAGATAGATAGATAGATAGATAGATAGATAGATAGATAGATAGATAGACCCCTCAATTCAATAGTTAAGAGATGTGTCCCAGGACTTTTGTCCACGTAATGTATCTTTAGCAGTATAATGTTGATTTTGCATTTCACACCTAAACATTCAGCCAAACCTACTTTTTGAGCCTGTGTATGTGATGTTAATCTGTAAAGGTGTATGACATGTTCTGGAAAACTCACATCCAATGAATCTGACTTTTTATATGATTATTTCAGGCTTTACAGGGCAAATGACAGCAGTGCATGGACACTATATTTAAACTTTTTTTTTATTCTCAGTAATGCTACTTCTTTCAACTTCAATAGCTTATTGACTAAAAACTCCAGTGAATTATTGCCAGATATTAATTATTGCCAGAATTAAAACTCCACTGCATTATTTAGCTAACTGAGATGGAGAATCTTTGACTAAACTAAGTTAGATGAACTGCAACGCCCTCAAGTATGACTGCTTCATAATTGAGCTTAACTTGCTTTTAATTTATCCACAGTTGAACTTCCCATCTGTCATTGATTGCAGTTACCTTTCTGACTTTTTTTTTGTTCATCCACTTTTTATGTGCAGTAACGTCTCATTTTGGCTCTTTCTTAAGGAGGAATTAGATTTGCCCCACTGTTTGGTTTTTCTCTTGGTCTGGTTCTGTTTCTTCCTGAGCTTGCATACCTGACAAATAAACACACGCTGGCTTAAGTCCCTACCTGGACACTGGCCACCTTTAATTGCCTCTAAACTGCAGACCTTAATGAAAGCAAGCCAAAGCCCCAGAGCTGAGCTGTTCTACCCTCCTGGCTGGCTCGCCTTTCTGCTTTTTTGGGCCCTGATTTCAGTGCAACAAATGAGAGCCAGTCAACACCACTATACAGCAAAATGATCCACAGTGGTTATGATGGGCATGCGGCTGTGTTAAGTGGTGCTGCTAGTAGGCTCTGTGGTCCAGCAAAGTACTGTGGTTCAGAAACTGTGGATGATGTTGCTCAAGTTCAGCAGCTGTAGGTCAAGTGAAACATAATTTGTGCTGAGGGATTAGAGATTTGCCAAATCCCTTCCTAGTTCTGTAGGTTTTCTGCCATATAGAACTCAAACAAAGAGATTTGATATCTTTGTAGTAGTAATACGTTTGGATATTTAGGAATATGTCAGAGAAATCTTGGGGGAATATTTATCTCGAGGCAGATTGGTACATCTCAGATACAGCACATTCATCTGTTGATTTTTGAAATGTTAGAGTTGCTGCATCCAAATCAAACAGGGGTGTTCCTGGGTCAGCCAGAACGGTGGATCCGGGCATATGTTTCAGAGTGGAGCTTCGACTGATTCATAATGATATTCTGCTCTTAAAGCTCTCTGTCTGCAAGCCTTCCTGCATACACAGCATTAGGCAGCCTGGCTCAGAGACAAGATAAATAATACAAGAGCCAGCACTGGAGTGAATTCAGTATGAAGGAAATTGACGTATGACACTGGATCTTTATGGAAGGTTGGAATACCAGCTGCACCCACTTGAGTCTTTTTCAATGGACTGAATGAAAATCAGTAAAAATGCAAGTTCATCTTCTTGGCAGACTTTAGGGTCTGTCCAAATCCATCATGAAAAGATGTGCAAGTTTGTTCTTTTGAGCAACATATATTCATAGTCAGTGATGTATCTAGAATTTCCAGAACACCTAAAGTGATTTTTATCCCACAAAATTGGTCCCATCCTCCTTTAGAAAGTGATTGGTTGATTCCACTGACACTTATTAATTATGCTGGGAGTTTATCTAATGTGTAAGGCATTCTATTCAGCTCCTGAAGTCCTGCATCATTTTGCTGCCAAAAATAATAAAAAGCAAAATTCTACAATTCTAACAGAAATCTATTAATTACACATGAACGAAAAATTACAGACATGTGTTTTTTAAATTCCTCAAATCATAATGTCTTCTATGGAGGTATAGAAGGATCTGAGAGTTTCCCATTGATTTATACTTTATACTTATAATATTGGTACCTCATCTAAAATGATAAGGACCTGTGATGGAACTACTATAGACTTGGTCTTATCCTGAAATTCCTATAATATTATGAATTTTTACCCATAGACTAAACTTGTTACCCTTGTTAGACTCTGTAAAGTCCACTAATGATTACATGAACTTGTTCTAGAGATCCTTAAAGTTAGATGTTGCTTTTCAAGTCAGTTTTTGCACGCAAATGTTAATATGACCAAATTTGTGAAAGAATTGTGAAAGACTGGGTGTCATTCCCATTAACATGAAGTTTTATATTAAATAAAAACGTTTTAAATGTATTTATTTATATTCATATATCATTAATATCCAAAAAAAATAACAAGCAAAAAAACCTAAATATCTATATTTATTCAGATTTTTTTCCTACATCATTTGTAGTCAACTGCTGACCTTCCCACTGGATGAAAGTTTCATGACTAACAGAAATGCTGCAAAATTGCAATAGGTTTTTATGCTTGCCTGTAAAGTTACTATTTTTGAGACTCTTATTTTACTTTCGACAGTATGGATAGCGAGGCAGCTGAATATGTGGAGGTGAAGTATCCAGTAAAGCCCAAGGACTGTTTTCTACACAAGACTGCACAGCAGAGGAAAAACATAACTATGAATCAGTAGATTGATTAGCAGACAATTAACAGGACTAACTCAAAAGTATGAGTAAACACACATCAGTTCATTAGCTGTGTTATAATCAGCCGTTAGTATACAATTAATGAATAATCACACTAAGAAGTACAAATGATAAAATCAGTCAACAGTGACATTTGTTAATTATATTTTAGTATTTAATCAATTACTAAGTAGTAACTAATATTAATAAACACTAATATTTAAATAAGGAGTAGATCAAATATCTTTTATAAATTTAATGTAAAGTGTTACCAATGAATGAAACTGCTTATACTGAGCATTTGATCCCACCAGTTACTTTTTTATGACATCCACTAAATTACGCACTTTTTATTGACAGTTTAGTTATTTCTCACTTTTCATGTCTTCTCCTTAAAGCGAATCAAGATGGAAAACCCCAACCATCATCCTTCTACATGGTACTCTGATGATTGTCACCCCCATCTCTGTAGAATTACACTCCAAGAGTTACTGTGTATTAACAGGGCTGGCTCTGAAAGGTATTTATGGCTGTGGGGAGACTCAGTGCTCAGTGCTACTGTTGAATGGAAAAGGGGAAGCCTTCTCCATTCCCATAAAATGTGGGAAGGAAACCCATCCATCTGGATGAACAATCTTCATTTTTATATCGCACAGCGCCATCACCGACATTTTGCAAAGGTTCAAAGATGAGAGAAGAGCAACTGGCTGACAGTTCTGCTTGATATCCCCTCCAGTAGTGTCAATCTATGTTGCAGGTGTGCAAGTGCAACAGCAAAAGATTCTTTAGTGCTGGAACGTAAAGAAAAAGGTGCCAAAAAGGGGTTCTTTGGAGTGATGCCACAGAAGAACTGCTTTTAAAAAAACATTTGAGAAGGTGAAGTAGCTTTTTAAAGTTTAATGTAAAGCGTCTTCACCAGCGATGGTGGACTCCTGCATGATTTGAAGGTTTTCCTACTCAAACACACCTGATTCAACTCGGCAGCTAGTTCCCAAATTTAGTTGGTGTGTTAAAAGCAAGAAAATCACCAAACTGTGGGGGGCAATAGCATCCCAGGACCACACTTCACCATTCCTGGTTTAAGCCAATTAAAGCCTAGAACTTTATGCCAGCAAGGATGAAGAGTCTGAAGCATACGGCACAGAATGTGGAAAACACGTGCTTACGATGATGCATGGACCAAGACTGGCGTGGGCGACACACAATTCCCTTCAAAAGTTTGGGGACACCCTCCCTCCTTCCTCTATTTGTTCCTTAATAATTGACATCAAAATAAATTGCATTTTAGTTGCATAATGTAAAACATCCTGCAACTCAACAATAGTTGCAGGTGCCTCAACTTTGTGAAACAAGTTTGCCAGTCATGCATCACATAATCACGTAGAACATTTTTAGCTTTTCTTAAAAATAGAAGTTAACAAAAACCAATGGGTGTCTGCAGGCCAACAAACGTTTTAGATCCTTTGTTTAAAGCATAGAAATTGATTTTCAGGATTTAGACCCATGTGTCAAACACAAGGCCTGTGAACCAGATTAGGCAGGCTGTCTAGCCGGCAAAGGTATATTTATTTTCTATTAATATTAGCCCTTTTCACAATGTGCTGCACTGCAGCCCCCAGCATTACACCTGAATTCTACACAACTCTACACAGTTCTACGCTAGTCATATCACCAAATACACTAGCTGCATTTTAGCTGCCATTTATCCAATATAAACATGGAATGTCAGGTCAGCAGCTCCGAAACTGAGCCCAAGTGTGAATGAACAGCAAAAAGGTAGGTTTACAAGACTAAGCTTCTAGGGACATTTATATTTAGAATTTTTCAAGTATTCATGTAATATTTCAAAGTCTACTACACACTACAAGTGTCTGTATTTTACTGCTGGTTTCTGTGTATTTGAATGAACAATTTGAAGGCCCACAGTTTTGTTGAGATTTTTTAATATGGCCCTTTAGTGGTACACCCCTGATGTAGACTTTCTGCTTCTGTTGTATGTTTAGCAAAGAGTGGTCCTATGCCTTATATTCATCATTAAAGGGAAATCCCACCAATATTTCAAAGATTTTGCTTAATTAAGTCCTTGAAATCTGAAGGACAAGAAGTTTGATTTAGCTCACCAGAAAGTTACCCTAACCCCACCTTCTCACTCATTTAAATAGCAGTAAAATTGATTAGCAACAAATGTAATGTGTATTTGTAACTACTTTGTTTTTTTGGCCCTCAGCCCACCACAAACATTGCACTTCTCCCCCCAGCTCATAAAGGTTGGGCATCTGTGCTCCAGCTCTTCATCAGCGGTCAGTTTTCAAATGAATTTTAAAACATTTCTGAATAATTCAGTGGGTGAGATGTAAAAATACACTCAGAATGGTTTGATCTGAAATGATTCATTGGAGAGAAACTTTCACATTTCTTTACAGTGGTGGTGACAGAAACATTGCCATATCTACAGAAATATAGCCATTTTATTTACTATCCAAAACGCCAGTGAACCTACATGTGTCTTCTGAGTTTTTCTATGTAATGCTGATGTTGTAGAAAAAATCATTAAACAATGTTTTAACCAATTTTCTATAAGGGAGGTTTTAGAGGAAGTAAACTCTTCAGACAACTGGTTCTTATCACCACCACTGTGAAAAACTCTATCAGTATCTCTAGAATAAAGCATTTCACACCAAACCACTCTGACTGACTTTGGTTACACGTGAGCCTTTTGTTATATGGAAATCATATGTGGAAGTCAATAGCATTTCCCGTGAAAAATGTGAAAAGGCTTTACTTTTCGTCCCCTCTTGTCTGCACCCACAATCCTCGTCTCCTCCCACTCTGGGCCCCATCTTATTTTTGACACTACTGTCAGCTTTGCCGCAATAACAGGACTCAAATAAGCAGCGGTCACCTTTTCCAATTACAGAGTGCATGAATTTCCACTCACTTGGAAAAGGTCCCACGTTCTATTATAAGGCCTCATGAGGCTTAAGAGCTGAATAGAATATAATATAGGCTGGCTCATGTGGCCGTTAGGCTGACATGCTGACCTCTTTTTCTTAGCCCAGAAGCGAATACATCTGACATCCACAGATTTAGGAGGGATTTGCTGAGTGTGTGAGGGAATGCCAGCAAGGATGGAGAGTCTGAGGCCGGGCATACGGCACAGAATGTGGAAAATACATGCTTACGAGGATGCATGGACTAAGACTGGTGTTGGCGACACACAGCTCCCTTCAAAAGTTGGGGACACCCTCCCTCCTTTTGAAAAATACATTTTCTCACTTTTACTTTTCAAATGAATGAAACAACACCTGCAATTACTGTTTTGTTACTATTGAACATCTAGATAATCATTGATATGGATAAACAGTCTTCCTTGTTATGAAGAGCAGATTTTACCTAAATGAAGATTGGGTACTTTCAAAACCAGTTAAGAAGTTGTTTAATGTTTAGCTGGTCCTAGGTGGCTTTTTTGCAGTTTATCTGGTCACACATGAAGGAAGATTTGTAAACTTTAAGTGCAGCGAAAAGGTAATACTGTGTTTTCTTTCCTTATTAAAAGAAAACGGCTCTGCAGAAGACATGGCAACCCACAAAGAGCTTCCATTACTGATAGCAGTGCTATCAAGAGATACAAGCAACTAATGCTGACCATCTGTTCCTCCTGGAACATTGTTCATTTGGAGTTACTACCCACTGGAAAATGGAATATAATGCTACATATTGTCAATATATTCCAAAACTTCAATAGAACATATTGGAATACAGTCCCAGTCAAATGACACTTTGTTGAGCTGCCTCTACAAAGAATACACTTCTGCACATTCTAATGCACAATTAATGATTATTTGCTAAATGGAAGAAAATAAAACATGTTTTTATGTTTAAAATGTATTATTATGTAAATGAGTAACTTATATTTTTGTTTGTAATATTTAGGCATCTGTTCATAAATGCGACTCTTGCTCAAGTTTGAAGGCTCTAACTTGCAACTTGTTGAATTTGCAAAATCTGCAGTGGGCCGAATACTACTTGGAGGCACTGTGCATATATATATATATATGTATATATATATATATATATATATATATATTCTCTCTCACTCTCTCTCTCTGTCTCTCTACATATATATATATATATATATATATATATATATATATATATATATATATATATAGAGAGAGAGAGAGAGAGAGAGAGAGAGAGAGAGACAGAGAGAGAGAGTGAGAGAGAGAGAGAATGAGATATATAGGTAGATAGATATTTATTTTTTATATTTATATATAAATTGATATTTATATTTATAGATATTTATATTTAACCCTTAGATGGTGTTCATATGGGTTCAATGGTTACAACCCTTCACATAGTTGTTTTTTTACATCAATATAGCCATATAAATTTACATAAAATACCAGATGTTTCAAATAACACAAGTGGCCAGTGCAGGGTTCTCCTTTAGCAGCTGTATCCAGTCAGCAGCTTGTCCATGTTGTCCACCCTCACACACACAAACACACACACACACACACACACACACACACATACACACACACACACACACACACACACATACAAACACATACACACACAGACACACTAACAGCAGGCCATGTAGGAGGAGAACAGACTGAAGGGACACAGTACCTCCACACTTTTACTCCCTGCAGGGATGAATTTAAGGCGGATATATGTACTGCAAGTTTAATTGAAGTCTAAATGACACCCACGTTGTTGATGGTGAGAGAGGAAGGGCCACCCTACCCAATCAAGAGAGGAAGGACATTTATGCTTTCTTGGACCCCCAGAAATGGATGGCTGTGGTATTACCAGGGACTGAACATGTGAGCACCCATTGATAGTGCCAATGCTCAGACAGTTATATCACTCAGGACATTGCATTTTTGTGTACATCTATCAGAATTCCCCGCTACCTCTGGCTGGTGAATCCATTTTTAAAGTTCAGGGTTTAGGGGTCTTCATGGAAAAAGCTGATCCAAGAAACCACTGAGGTTATGGTAAAATGTTCAGATTGAGATGGAGATGGGAATATGGGTCTGTATTCTTCAAAGTAAAAACAGCACAACCATCTTATCTTCTTCAGATGCATCTATACTGGGACTGCTAGCAGAAGCTGAGTGATGAGCCTGGTGTCTCTCAAAAGGGTCTAAATCATTTGTTGTTTGCTGTGAACACTTTGCAACATGGAGGTAGGGAGGAAGAATGAAACCAGATGGGCTCCCACTCTGAATGCACATTTCATGGCCACTCGCGGAGCGTGCTCAATTTAGTGCTGGCGTCAAATCTCCAAAGGGGACGGAATGGTGTTTGAAAAAAAAACAGTCAATCCATCAGCTTCATTTTCTGCATGTGAATTTAGTAGCAGCTAAAGTTATTTTGGAAGCAATCGCAGTTTTGATTTCACTGCAGTGGGAAACGGTTGGAACATATTACCATGTAGTGATAATAAAAGAAGAATAAAACAGGCATTTTAATATAAATTTGATTTAGGCTCAGGTTTATTAGCGAGAAGCAATTCTTTCCAGAAACCACTAAGGGGCCAGAGGAGCTCCTTAATGATATGAATTCTAGTCCAAATAAGTTAACCCCTTACATGGCCAGAGCTGCCAGTAGGCAGTGCAATAAAGTCCCTGTAGTTACTGAATAATAAGACTTAGTATGTAATATGCCTGGAGTTTCAAGAGGTTTAAGGCAGAACTGTGTGGGAAAAATGAATGAATACATGAACAGACAGTGCTGTGAACAATATAATAGGAGACTGACCTGCAAGTCCTACAGGTCCTGGGAGGAGTGATCCTCTGTGGTCGATTAACACAAATTAGATTTGACTCTCATTCTTCTTTTAGGGACATGCTGAGGCTCCAGCCACTGGAAGAATCATCTTGTTGAGGAGACATTACTCAGAATGAGCAAACAAAAGTATGTTCCAAGCAGATACCAGCTGTAATGATGCCAAGGCTGCTACAGTATTTTGGATGGGCACCACAAAATTGAATTTCACTGCTGCTGATGACTGTGTGTGTGTGTGTGTGTGGGGGGGGGGGGGGGGGGGGGGGGGGGGGGGGCGGTTAACAAAGAAAAATTGCAACTATTTGGCATTTGTTAACAAGAATAGACCAAGTAATAAAACGGTGGCACAAAAACACAGAATTCATAACCGAACAAATAACTCCCTCGTTTGATGTCGCTTGATGTCTATGTACTTATTTGAAGTCTGCTTTATAGCAGTGACACCACCATGTCATAAACATGTTATGACAGATGACATATGCTGTAATGAGTTGTAATAACAAAACATGCCCATTACTACACAGCATCATGTTAGCATTTTCAGTAAATGTCATGATGTCATCACTTACCAACTTTTGCCAACTACACTTTGGAAAACCCAAGCATCTGGGAATATCCTACGCTACACAATCACTCTGTATTTTCTTCAGAACAGCTAATTACCCTATTTCTTTATCTGGAGAGAAGTTTCCAATAACTTCCAATCCTATTCTAAGTATGGATACAGGTATTTTGAGCACTGTAGCATATACAGATAATGGTCTTGGACTACGCGTCTAATGTTGATGCAAAAGATTACAACACATTACAATGCAGTTACCCTCTTCAATCGTGGCTCCTGGTTGGCAATTGCCAGTCTGGATGGAGGCTGAGGGCTCCTCTCTCTCATGCTGCCAATCCTCAGCAGATGGCTTATGTTACAGGGGTTAAGTGAGACTAATGCAGTAGAGGGGATGGTGTTAGATGGAGCACTAGAGGCCATTCCCAGCTGGACCCCCCCCAGTCATCCCAATCAGAAAGGGCCCCTCGTTCTCAAGACCTGGAACTTTTCATATCTGACCATGCATTTTTCTCTAAGGATGATAAATCCAACATTAGTCCTGCCCTTTCTATTTGTCCACTGGTGTTATGTAGCATAAATTCTATTATTACTACTGCTTCTACTGATAATAGTCTTGCTATCACAGCTAATAATAATGAGAATTGAATTCAATTAGCATAAATAATAAATAAAATCAATATTGTAATACACTATTTTAATATAATTGAAATGTAATTTATATATATATGTATGTATGTGTGTGTGTGTGTGTGTGTGTGTGTGTGTGTGTATACAGCCCCATTTCCAAAAATGTTAGGATGCTGTGTAAATATAAATAAAAACAAAAAGCATGATATGATATGCAAATCATGTAAACATTGTGTTTCATTGAAAATGCTACCAAGACAACTTATCAGATGTTGAAACTGAGAATTTTATTGTTTTTTGTAAAAAGGAAGGCCATTTTGAATTTGATGCTAACAATATGTTCCAAAAAAGTTGGGATGGGGCAACAAAAAACAGGTAACATTACGTAATGCTTTAAAAAACACCTGGTGGTTAAATGACAACAGGTTAGTAACATAATTGGGTATAACAAAGCATCCCAGACAGGCGGAGTCTCAGAAGTAAAGATGAGGAGGCGTTCACCACTCTGGGAAAGACTGCAGGATCAAATAGTGCAACAGTTCAAGAATAACATTTCTCAATGTAAAATGGCAAATAATTTTTGCTTTTCATCATCAACAGTACAGAATAACATTAAACTAGTCAGATAATCTGGAGAAATCTCTAAGCAAGGGACAGCGCCAGAAATCAACATTTGCTGGCCATGATTTGTAGCCCCTCATATGGCACTGCATTAAAGACAGGCATGATTCTGTATAGGAAATCAGTACATGAGCTCAGGAACACTTCTGAAAACCACTGTCTGAGAAAACAGTTTGTCGCTGGATCCACAGATGCAAGTTCAAACTTCAAACAAAGAAGAAACCATAAATAAACAGGACACAGAAACACCACAACCTTCTCTGGGCCTGAGCTCATTTAAAATGGACTGAGGGGAAGTGGAAAAGTGTCCTGTCATGTGACAAAGCAAAAATTGAAATTCTTTTTGGAAATCATGGACACTGTGTCCTCTGGGCTGAAGACCACTCAGCTTGTTATCAGCGCACAGTTCAAAAGCCAGTATTCATGATGGTGTAGGGTTGCACTAGTGCACATGGCATGGGTGACTGGCACATCTGTGAAGCGACAATTAATGCTGAATGATATGTTATCAACATATGCTGCCATTCAGACAACATCTCTGTCAGAGAAGGCCTTGTTTGTTTCAGGAAGACACGGACAAAATTCATTCTGCACATACTACAGCAGCATTGCTCCGTATTAAAGAGTCCATGTGCTAAACTGACCTGCCTGCAGTCCAGACCTGTCACCACTGATAACATTAGGCACATGATAAAATGAAAAATATGACAAAAGAGACTCTGAAGTGTTGAGCAGCTGAAATCCTATATCAAACTACAGCATTGTCTCCTCAGTTCCCAAACACTTAGTGTTGTTACAAGAAGAGGTGATGAAACAGTGGTAAAGATGACCCTGTCCTTCTTTGGAACATTTTATTGGCATCAATTTCAAAATGGGCATATATTTAAAAAAAAAACAGTTTCATATATGTGTATATAAATACATGTATATATTACTACTGAACAGAATAACAGTAAGTGTTAATAACAGGAACTGACACATGCTTTCAAACCTTTGAACAGTAGTGTAATTGTATTCAGTAAGATGTGAGAAGCAAAAACTGAAAGTTGATAAATACGGCTGTGTTTTGTGTGATATGTAACGTATGCATGTGTCTCAGCTCCCAAATGGGCCATTTGTAAATCCAGGATTTGTCCCAGGCATGCTGTTAAGATTTCTGACATTATTAATGTAAATCCATTTAAACTAAATTAAAAAAAAGATGTTTGAATGTTTTTAATCACAGCTTGGTGCTAAACTAAGAAAGAAACTAAGAAACTAAGGTTATGTGGTACTGCATGACTCGTCTTCCCCACTCTAGCTTGCACTCGATCATTTTTTATGTCCATTCACAGCATATTTACATTCCACGTTGTGTTGTGATGGCTCTCAGGTTTCGAGGTGGTTGAAGAAAGCAGATGCCTCAGTCTGCATTTGAGACGACTATGTGTGAACTGTAACACTGACACCTTACTGAAAAACAAACAGGACACATCTTGGGAGAGCTCCTCACCAGCGCCCAACCCTACTGTTTCATTTTGATTCATTAAAGCAATAAGCCATGAGAAGCTGAGCATCACAGTGATTTAAGGGGTTAAGGGGTGCTGTAACACCAATATACATGGGAAAATCACTGTAACGCACAACTCCTCAAGGCTTATTGCTCTTCTAAAACAATGATGAAGCATATGATTTAAGCACAACTATGCCAATGTTAAATGAAAAAATATTATTTTATTATTAATAATAATTGCAATATTAAGTTATTATTAATAATAATCAATATAAACAAGTATTCTGACAAGAAATGTAGTTCCTTCTAACTATGTTATCACTGGCAAGCAACCATGGACTGCTGAATGAGAACAATGTTTGGTCTTCCATCATTGTCATTTTGTTTGTTTTATAGAACAATAAACATATGATAACACAGCACTGGTTAAAGCAAAAAACGTTCACTTTTTAAGTACTTTTTGGTCACCAATTTACCACCATGAGTCTTATCTAGCACCAATCCAGCGTACTCTTCTCTCACAGAATCTTCCTGCTCCCTAGATAGCGCACTACATAGGAATTTAAATACTGGCCACATCCATACTTGGTATATGATGCACTATTTGACTGTAGAGGCTAGAATTGCCAAACTTTCTTAGCTAGCACACTATTTAGGGAATACTATTTAGGGAGGTTGATGCTACTTCTGACTGAAACACATAGATTTAAAGCATGTAATCCATTGAAGTGACATTTTAAGACTTTTATCCTGCTCTTTTACAGTGAATCATACCATGAATTCCTTAATTCAAGATATTAATGATGGAGTAGTTTAGGCGGTAGGCCAGTGGACCAGCCTAGTTCTAGTTAAGAGAATAAGTTGTCAGACCCTCAGTTTAAACAGAAAATGCATGAAAGTCAAAGATTATTCCATTAACAGCACAATGTTTTTTTTTTGCTGCGGCTCAGCGATACACAATTCAATTGTGAGGCATGTGCTCTTTTTTGTGGGTGACTAGAACAAAAGTTGATGATTTATCAATTTGTAAGTGGGGGAAGGGTGGTTTAAAAGCATCGTGTTGCACAGGCTAGAGGACTGCTTTTCAGTGGTGTTGTGTGTTCATACGCAACATGAAATGATTGTTAGGGGTTGCTACGTAAAGAATACATGAAGTGCCATTGGGGTAATTAGCACAGCTAGTATAGCATCACCCTTCATGTTGACCTATTTCCCTCCATAAGTATGAGTTACATGCTCCAGATGTATCTCTCTGGAGAGGTGCATGTGCTTGTGAAATGAGCCAAGGGGGTTCTGTGAGCATGCTCCTGGACATAACTGGCTGTGGAGTAATCTTTCCGGCATGCTCTCTGGGAAAATGCTCTGCTTTAGTTCAGCACCCTCGCTGACCTGTGAGTCCAGCACCTGACTACAGACCATGTTTCCAACTGAGTGAGCTGTGGAGTTAAAATAGAAAGCTGAAATTTCCAGCTGCAGCATTGAGAAATGTTTGTATAGGATTTATGACGTCTTATCCAAAAGGATTCTTCTGAAGCTTTTTTTTTCTTAACATTTCACATAGATTTTGCTATCATAAACTATTTCGAATGGACTTTTTTTTTTTACATCTCACATACATTCAATCATTTATTTGGATGAGACATTCTATACATTAGCATTAAAGAGAATGCAGACAAGCCACTAATTATTCACAAATTATTACATGTTTACATGTTACATAACGTATAATAAGTTACACAATGAATAATCAAATTCAAATAGGAGACCATTATTTACATTCCAGTCAAAATAGCCATTAAGTACTAGCTGTTCATTTTTCAGGAGATATTTCTGAGGAGATTTGATATAAGACAATCCACCTGCATAAGCAGAGAGAAAGACAAGTCAAGTGATAAATAGGATCTAAAGGATTGGTAAAAAATGGGACTCCTAACACTAGTAGACCACCAAAACTACCCCAAACAGAAAAACAGCACTTAAAGCTTTCATCTTTGAGAGAGAGGAGAAACATCAAGCTGCTTCATATATGAAAACATCCACAGGTGTTTCTGTCCATCCTTCCGCAGTGAGAAGACAACTCAGCGCTATGGGTCTGAAAGGATGTGTAGCTGTCAAGAAGAACCTCACTGAGAAAAGGAGCTGGACACATCAAACAAAGAAGCTGAATGATGGACTGACCACCTCAGAGTCCAGACCTCAACACCACTGAATGTGTTTGATTACTTCAGAAAATGATCAACCAACTTCTAAGACTGAACTTTGGAGGTGTGTCTGCAGATTTTTAGGGAACTGAAAGTGAGTCTCCTGAAAAGAATGGAGGCTGTAATAAAGGCAAAGCGTGGACATTATACATATATATATATATATATATATATATATATATATATATATATATATAGAGAGAGAGAGAGAGAGAGGTTTCTGTGTAATTTTCTGTCAAATAAAGTTTCTATTTTTTTCCTGTCATTGAAAAATGATCTAAGCACGGTACTATATCTCTCCTCTTCTATTTACATAGTGAAATTTGGTTTGTATTGAGAGTTTAGAGCCTGCACTTTCATTATAATCCACTTGTTTCAATGAGCAACGAATGAGAGAAAACAGAAACACACTTTTACTATGGCCAACTGTAGCTGTGACTTCTAAGAATTGGCAACTTATTTTCCAAGAAGGACATTCAGGACATACTTGGAGATAAACATAGCATCTATCAGGGCAGTGTTAAACCAGGGTATGTGAGTGTTAGTGGAGTGTAAATACCTATACAAATATGCTTCACCTGACCTGTGGTAGTTCGCCTCACTGATGCCTTTATTTCCTGTCTGGTGTGCACAGGCTCATGTGACTGCGTGAGAGCATGCTACAGTAGATCCACGCTGGAGACCTGCTCTCTCACCGGCCGGCCTCCTGCCTGGGTGACCTTCAATTACTGCATGGTGTCAGGTTCCCCTACCAGCCCTTAGTTCATTCCAACACTATGCTGGATAAATAGCTTCGAATTTCCATGATTTAAGTATGTACATGAAAAAAATGTGTTACATCAACACATTCTTTACAGTGTAGATGCACTTTATTTATATATTTATGCATGTGATTATGATATACACATTTAAATCAAGTAAACTCAATCCATATATTCTATTTAGTGCTACTTTGACAAAGAGAGTAGACACAGCGTCACATATATTTGATTATATATTTCATTTATCCACTCACTTGCATTATTGTTCATAAGTTTGGAGTTCTTGTTTTGAATAATATGTAACCAGTTATATTGTACATGCATTTACATTGCAGTGCTTCTAGCAGTGCTCCTATTAGAACACAGCTATGAGGGGTGTCTAGCCTTCTAGCTACAAGCAGAACTTCAGAACTCCAGCCAAAGTTCTCAGTGTTCTCCCCCTCCCTCAATCAGTCTCATACTACCACCACCATGTTGAAGGCATGGTCTGAACTTACCTTGTAGTAGCTACACCACTCCACTGCCACCACTGTTCCCACTTTGAAACCTTTGGCCATTCACTCACTCACTTACACTCAGTGATGAATCTAGAACCCCCAGAAGTCCTAGAGTCACATTTCTTCCCAATACATTAGTCATATCTGTTGAAAATCAACATGATTGGTTGATTTCACTGTCACTTCCTGATTATATTAGAGATTAATCTTACATGTTAGCCTCTCAGTTCAGCTTTTGAAGCCCTAACCAATGGGAGGGGCTTGCCTGGTTGTATCTTCATGGATAAAACAGGAAAAAAAAATCCTGTTTGGACAAATTTCCATTGGACTTTCAGGAATTTAACCCATTAATGTCTAACTAAAACTAAAAATAATATTAAGAGCATTACTACAGTACTTGTAGAGTTAAAATGCAATAAGCATAAGGATTATATTGAATTAAAATGATAAATAAAAGTAAAGTGGTGCCTAAATCTCATTGATATAATAGCTATTCATAGTTAAGCTTTGTCTATAAATGACTATAAATAATTATAGGGCACCATAAATCCTTGAGAATTGTAACCCTTTTGTAAGCAGCTAAACTGTAATTTGTTACTCTGAAACACAATTTCCTCAGCATGAGCACATTGCCAAAGTTATATTGTTAAGAATGTGATTGAGAAAGCAAAGACAGCATGACCAGCTCTTAGCTAACTAGGTTGACTACTCAACTGGTGTTAACTAGGTCCACAAAGGAGTGGAAAACATATTCCTCTGACAAATGAATATGTTGTCACATCATCCACTGTTTAAAAAAACTGTGTAGAAGATGACAAGTTTTCATCAGCAGCCAGTGTTGTACTGGTTAGCCTATTGTTAGCTCATCTGAAGAGGCAGCCTCTGTTACTCACCCAGCATGAAAACCTTGCTGTTGCGAAGTCAGCACAGGTCAGACATACACAGAAAAAAAGACAAGGTTTAAGCTGCTTGATAGTTTGACAACAGGAACATCCAGACAATAACCAAAAAACAGTCTAAGATCCAAAACCAAGAGGGCAAAAGTTTACCACAATCAAATCAAAAAGGGCAAAATGACAAGGCAGAGAAACAGGTCATACACAAAACAGGCCTTTCAGACAAAATCCACTCAGTACGCAAAGGAAGGTGTTGGCCCTGGCTGACCCTGCGGACAGTGTGAAATTGGATTAGGAGGTGTGAAATGAAGCCATATTTCCCCCACAGAGAGGACAGAAGGCAAGACAAATCAGGGTCAGTGAGATCAAATGAACAAAAAGAGTGAACAGGAGAAGCGCTGGAGGTTACAGAGATAAAGCTGAAAGACTGAAATGGTGCTAAAGTTAACAGAGCAGTAAAGTTGCTTTTAACTGGACAGTAAAGATGAAATACAGTAGATGGACAGGCTATGGTTTTCCTTGGTGTTTCACATAATCATGCAACTTTCAGTCAAACTAAAACATCTACTGAGCATCTACAAAGCTAACATAACTAACAATAGAGGCTTAAAGTCCTGAAATGAATTCCATTGAGATGTCAATCTGAAGTTTGATGGGCTTTTATAATAAAAACGCTGTCATGTTTAACAGTAAAGGACAAACGACATTCTACATTTTGCAAAAATTTGAATATTTTGAGCCAGTGGTAATCAACTCTTTCATTTTACACAGGCACTGTATGATTGTGGTAGCTCTGTTTATAATTGGCTTTTGAGTTAAAAACTAAATGACACAACTGGTCTAAAACTTCCAGTGGGATGGGGGAAATGGGGAGAGACAAACAAACCAGCCAATATAGTTTTATTGCTTATTTTTTCCCCTCAAACAGTTTGCGAGAGCACTACAAAAGCAGGACAAATAAGAGTCATGACTGGACATCCGGACACAAAGCCTGAAAACCAGACTATCCCAGTGAAAACCGGATGTATGGTAAATCTCTCCAAGATCCCAGAGGCTGACACTGCAAACAAACACTAGAAGGCAAAAGTCACCCATTTTAACACCCAACACTCAAACCACAGCAAGTTTAATTCCTTAGTTTTCATTAGAGCTACAAGACGAATAAGTAAAGCTTTTAGTCGCTAGGTTAGCATTGTGCACACAGCACATAATTTACATACTTCCACCCTTACCCCAGATGTGGCCAATAAGCCAAGACATGTTTGATGTCCAAATTTTGCTTTAGCACTGGAGATATGAGGTTAATATTGCTGACAAATGGTCAAAATAGATGTCAAAATTCACCCAAATGTTTTCTGTAAAATGCATCCCTAAAACTTCTCTCAACCCACCCAAGCTGCATCCAGCTCTTAATTAAGGTTGTGCAGGCTTATCTGTGTGGTTTTAAACACAGTACAACTAACTGTGAACTGTAAAAATGATAAAAACTTCATCATATAGCTTGTGCTGAATTCTGATTTTGACCCCCCAAAATATGACTCCTCGTCACGTGCACGAATGTTACACAGGCATTTGAATGCTTGTTCACATTTTCTGTTATATATTCATAAACATATATTCTCATTTACTTTAACAGTTATTTATAAAAAGCAACAACAGAAACTTTCTAGTGTATCAGTGCTTCATAGCTTCAGCTCCAAATTTTGACACGTCTTGTCTGATAGATTGCATCTGTAATTACAAGTAGAATACAAGCAGAAAATTACCTAAATATTTTTTTAACAAACCATTAATTTAACAACTGTATGATGATTTAGACGTGCAGTTTGCACAATGCTAACCTGGCGAGAAAAACTTTACTTTTTGTTAGCTCTGTTGCTCCAGCCAAAACTAAGGAATCAAACTTCAGATGCCTAACATGACTTGGCTGATCAACTACATTTCAGAAAGTGTAACTTTTGTCAAACTGGTCCTTTGTCAGTCACCTCTAATCGTCTCTATATAAAAGCTTGGTAAAATGTTGAGTCTTTATTCAGACAAATCTCTATGACATTTGATGCCTGGACATCAAGACTGGCTTTTGAAGATCAATGATGCAAGATTTCTTTTGGTGTTTAATTAGCTTGAAAAACAACAACAAATGATCTCACTTGGATATCACAGAATTACCCAGAACTCATCTAATAAGGCACGCAACAAATGGTTGGTCTGGGAAAAGAACACTGGCACTTTGATGTCTAATGAAAACCATTCCTAAATTATGATGTTCACCATGACGGCTTCAAGTGCCCAGCTCAGATAATGAGAGATCATATCGCTCTGGTGGCACAACACAGTCAAGTTAATCCTTATGGATTCTGTTCAGTTCTTTCTTCTTTTTGAGAATGTCTCCCTCTTTCCTTTGGTTTGACAGTTTCCTTCTTTTCTCTGGTTAGACAGTCTCCTTCTTTCCTTTGGTTTGACAGTCTCCTTCTTTTCTCTGGTTAGACAGTCTCCTTCTTTCCTGTGGTTTGACAGTCTCCTTCTTTTCTCTGGTTAGACAGTCTCCTTCTTTTCTCTGGTTAGACAGTCTCCTTCTTTTCTCTGGTTAGACAGTCTCCTTCTTTCCTTTGGTTAGACAGTCTCCTTCTTTTCTCTGGTTAGACAGTCTCCTTCTTTTCTCTGGTTAGACAGTCTCCTTCTTTCCTTTGGTTAGACAGTCTCCCTCTTTTCTCTGGTTTGACAGTCTCCTTCTTTTCTCTGGTTAGACAGTCTCCTTCTTTCCTTTGGTTAGACAGTCTCCTTCTTTTCTCTGGTTAGACAGTCTCCTTCTTTTCTCTGGTTAGACAATCTCCTTCTTTTCTCTGGTTAGACAGTCTCCTTCTTTCCTTTGGTTAGACAGTCTCCCTCTTTTCTCTGGTTTGACAGTCTCCTTCTTTTCTCTGGTTAGACAGTCTCCTTCTTTCCTTTGGTTAGACAGTCTCCCTCTTTTCTCTGGTTAGACAGTCTCCTTCTTTCCTTTGGTTAGACAGTCTCCCTCTTTTCTCTGGTTTGACAGTCTCCTTCTTTTCTCTGGTTAGACAGTCTCCTTCTTTCCTTTGGTTAGACAGTCTCCTTCTTTTCTCTGGTTAGACAGTCTCCTTCTTTTCTCTGGTTAGACAATCTCCTTCTTTTCTCTGGTTAGACAGTCTCCTTCTTTCCTTTGGTTAGACAGTCTCCCTCTTTTCTCTGGTTAGACAGTCTCCTTCTTTTCTCTGGTTAGACAGTCTCCTTCTTTCCTCTGGTTAGACAGTCTCCCTCTTTTCTCTGGTTTGACAGTCTCCTTCTTTTCTCTGGTTTGACAGTCTCCTTCTTTCCTTTGGTTAGACAGTCTCCCTCTTTTCTCTGGTTTGACAGTCTCCTTCTTTTCTCTGGTTAGACAGTCTCCTTCTTTCCTTTGGTTAGACAGTCTCCCTCTTTTCTCTGGTTTGACAGTCTCCTTCTTTTCTCTGGTTTGACAGTCTCCTTCTTTCCTTTGGTTTGACAGTCTCCTTCTTTTCTCTGGTTAGACAGTCTCCTTCTTTCCTGTGGTTTGACAGTCTCCTTCTTTTCTCTGGTTAGACAGTCTCCTTCTTTTCTCTGGTTAGACAGTCTCCTTCTTTTCTCTGGTTAGACAGTCTCCTTCTTTCCTTTGGTTAGACAGTCTCCCTCTTTTCTCTGGTTAGACAGTCTCCTTCTTTTCTCTGGTTAGACAGTCTCCTTCTTTCCTTTGGTTAGACAGTCTCCCTCTTTTCTCTGGTTTGACAGTCTCCTTCTTTTCTCTGGTTTGACAGTCTCCTTCTTTCCTTTGGTTTGACAGTCTCCTTCTTTTCTCTGGTTAGACAGTCTCCTTCTTTCCTGTGGTTTGACAGTCTCCTTCTTTTCTCTGGTTAGACAGTCTCCCTCTTTTCTCTGGTTTGACAGTCTCCTTCTTTTCTCTGGTTAGACAGTCTCCTTCTTTTCTCTGGTTAGACAGTCTCCTTCTTTCCTTTGGTTAGACAGTCTCCTTCTTTTCTCTGGTTAGACAGTCTCCTTCTTTCCTTTGGTTAGACAGTCTCCCTCTTTTCTCTGGTTTGACAGTCTCCTTCTTTTCTTTGGTTAGACAGTCTCCTTCTTTTCTTTGGTTAGACAGTCTCCCTCTTTCCTTTGCTTAGCAGTCTCCCTCTTTTCTTTGGTTAGACAGTCTCCTTCTTTTCTCTGGATAGACAGTCTCCCTCTTTCCTTTGGTTAGGAGTCTCCCTCTTTTCCTTGGTTATACAGTATCCCTCTTTTCTTTGGTTTGATCTCTGAGGATCATTGTACTGTTGTTTGAGTTTATTTGTTGGCAGTGAGTTTACTGTGATTGACTCCAGCTCTCACAGTTGTTTACCAGCTGGATTGAATGTGAGGAATCCACAAACAGCCTTTGGACACCAGACCTCTGATCTGCAGTCCTCCATTATTGCTCCATTCACCCTCAGCAGAGTGTGGCTTTACTGGGTGTCTAACATTCCACATATCACTTTCATTTTCCCCACATACGCCATTAACTATCAATTGACCTATCCATACGCCACCCACAAATGTGTTCTTTGGTGTAACTGTTGCTAAGCAGGACAAGCTTTATAAAGCCCTGGCAAACATCCCTTTGAACATAATGAGTTTAGTTTGGAGTTAAGATTTGTTACATAACGCTGAGTTCAAATGTCGTGTTATTGAACTAGACCATGTTATTTTGCCTAAATTTTATGCAGGATAAATTCAAAAATGAATGTGACAACATGCATGCATTAGTTCAGTTACACAACAACAAAACTACTCAATATTGTGTGCAAAACAAACATAGCTCACAAACTTAATGTATTTTATATCACGAAGTGGTAACATGCAAGAAATATTAGCACTGGAAATAAAACAAATATGCAAGAAGCAGTTGATATATTTCATATGATATTTGTTTTGCTTGGTCTTCTTGAACATGCCAGTCACACTCAGTTGGTAATTGTTTAGTTAATATTGTACTGTCATTATTAGGATTTTAAAATTAGTAAAAATTACTTCTAATTCCATGAAGGTGGCTACACTGTAAATAAGGGATCTACTATTATGCATTCCAAGTTTAAATCAAAGTGTGAATTAATGCATGAATAAATTAATGAATGGAATTTTTGGATGCTATCATGTTTGAAACATTGTAATTTACTCCAATCTCACACAAAATGTTTAAGTTTCCATGATTCACTGGATAACCTGAGGATTACAGAGCACAAAGAAGTTCAGTTTGCACCAACACCGACTTACCTTCTAATTACTCCTGCTTACACAGGTGTGGATCAGTCATCTGTGTCTAAAAACATACAGTCAGTTGGTTGTAACCTGCTCCTGAAATGTGTTCTACACTTAACAGTTCTACAAACTGTTAAGATAAAGATCTACACTCTACGGCTCTCCAGCCTTAGAGAAATATATACTCAACTCAAAGCTATTCCAAAGCAAACATGACTATATAGGTTCATTTCCTATAAACTTTTGTCTTTCAGCACATCAGGGATCTGAAAGAGATCGATTCCCTGCATATTTCAAATGCGAGTTGGATTTTTGACCCAGAAAGAAGTATTTATGGGTCTAATGCAAAACTTTTTTAAACAGTTGCCTGCTCTGCTCACTGTGATAAAGAATCTTTCAGAGTAAATACAGGTGCACTGTGGCAGCCTAACTTTAGAAGTTTTTCTTAATTTTTTGTTTGAGCCATTTAGTAGCTAGTAAATGAGATTTTCTTACCACTTTGTTTCATGTTGGACTGTTTTTGTTGAACACTGACAACAATAACCTGTGATTGGTCATTTTGCATGTCAATCAAATGGCTTCTCCCTGTCAATGTACAATCTCAGAAATGAAGGTACAAAACTGTCACTGGGGCAGTACCCCTCTTGTCTCTTAGGTGGAAACCTCAAGAGAGGCTTTTTATTCTATTGTTCTGTTATAAAACATTAGGCTATGAAAAGGTATACATATGCACTTTTGACCTGGGAACGTAATTAAGGTTCACAACTGGACCTTAAAACCACTGCTGTACATTTGAGGGTAAATTTGTACTATTTATACAATGTTTGTACATTGAGGAATGAAAAATGTACCTGAACAGAACATTTATTTCTAACATTGTAAGTGATTCTTGGTCACATTGAGTGATGAAACCCTCCAGATTCTCTGAAAATAGGAACATTTTTGGCCTGTTTTACTATTGAAGGTGTGATTTGAGGCAAAGCAAATGATGTCCTGTCCTTTAAAATCACCTGATTCAAATCTCTGACAATTTGTGGGACCGTGTGGGTAAATGAGGAAATGTAGATGATCTGTGCACAGCAGTGTGCGAACTTACATGATTGAAATGTGAACATTGTTTCTACCATCATTTTTCAATGAAGCAGTGAAGATGCATGGATGGCCATTGCTTTACATCATTAAAAAAATGTTGGCAGTGAGCAAGGCCAGAGGAGGAGCAACAGCATGCAGATAAACATTGCATTGCATATTTAGTTTTCTTCTGGAACTATTACAGTGAAACGATGTCTCAGGCATTAAAAAACACTTACAAAAATACTTTTGTGTTATAACATTCTGTGAGGGAGATTTTAAAGGAATTGAACATGGCGTCTAGTTCAGGCAGGCCAATTTAGCACTCAGACTCTTTTGGAATCAGAATCAGAATCAAGCTTTATTGGACAGGTATGCTTACACATACAAGGAATTTGATTTCGGTTACAGGAACTCACAGTGCACAGTATCAGACAGACATTCACATGTAGTGAATAAAATACAATAAATATAAAATAAAATAAAATACAATAAAATAAAATACAAAAAAAATAAATAAAACATATATTCCTACCATCACTCATTCATACACACACACAGTCATACCTGTAACCTTTCCATTGTGCAAAGTATGTGTCTAAAGTTAAAGTGCTGGGTGCCGCAGTATTTAAAGGGTGTATAATGGCAAAGAAAAGTATCAATGAGGTGACAGTCAGATAAGTGGGGTAATAAGGCAGGTAACTAAGATACTAGAATAAACACTGGTTTGAGATGGTAGTTTCAGAGGATGGAGTTGACTTTGATAATATATACCAGTATTTAGAAGTGAAGTTTAGAAGCTGGAATATTGTTTAATACAGAGCCATGCTGCTGTAATACGTAGACAATGTGGTTTGGAACTGTTTCGCTGAAATAAGCAAGGCCTTCACTGAAAAAGACATCATCTGGATGACAGCATATGATGCTCTAAATCCTTAATGTAAAGTTCAGCATTAATGATGCCTGCACAGATGTGCAAGTTTCTCATGCCAAATATACAAATGCACCTCCATACCCTCACAGATGCTGGCTTTTGAACTGTGTGCTGGCAACAAGTTGTATGGTCTCTCTTCTCTTTAGCATGGAGGATCCAATGTCCATATTTTCCCAAAATAATTTTGAATTCTCATTCATCGGATCACAGTACACATTTGCACATCACCTTAGTTAATCTTAAATGAGCTTGGCCCAGAGAAGACAGCCGTGTCTCTGGATTCTATTTGTAAATGGTTTCTTCTTTGCATTGAAGAGTTAGAACTTGCATTTGTTGACACAGCGATGAACTGTGTTCACAGACCGCAGTTTTCTGAAGTGTTTCTGAGCCCATGCAGTAATTTCCACTACAGAATTATGCCAGTTTTTAAACACAGTTTTGCCTGAGTACGCAAAGATCATGCCCAGCCAATACTGGTTTTCAACCTTGTCCCTTGCATACAGTTTTTTTTTGGACAGTATCCTTATTTTTATGGAAAGGGGGTTGTACATTCTTTATTTTTAAAGCTTAAAGCAAGCAGACAGGTTAGAAATCCAGGAATCTTGAAGTTTAGTGTCTTTTTCCTACATTTGCATTCATTGTATTGCTGTCAGTGATTTTTATAAACATCATTTCAGCAGTTCTTTTTGACTGTTAGTGTGCTAACATTGCATATTGTAGCAGCACAGCTGGTGAAGGCCATGGGCTGAGGGCAGATTACACCAATCCAGGCATTGGTTAATGCTCGCTGGTAGAAATGAGCAAGCTCTTCTCCTACTGAGTGAGTGTCAAAACAGAGCATGTCTCCAGTTTCTTGCTTCTAATCTGAAGACGTAACTGTGCTCTCTGTTCACTTGTTTATTGCTATGTGATCTCACTAAACATTTTAAGAGCAAATGTTATGAGGAATTCATCATTTTTAAGACCATGTAAGTTGTAATGGTCATTGCTGTGTGTAATAAAGAGTGCTCAAAACTGACCCTCCTGTTACCACTTCACAGTGATCACTGTTACTGCAATGCTGCATTCTAGTTATGGCTGCTCTAACAATGGCTACATTCACATTATCAGGCTGAAGTGGCACAATTTTTTTGCCTTGATGCAACACAGATGTGATGTTTACAGATCTGCATGGACGTACAAATCTGATCTTTTTACATCAGATACTTTACATCAGATAGGTTTTTGGTTCTAGATCAGATATATATTTGATTTGTGGCCCTGCAACCTTAAAGAGACTGCTTAGATCAGAATACATTTTTTACCCATTAAAATCTCAGGCTTATTATATACTAAGGCTTATTATTCAACTACAGCGATTTCAAACTGGCTGAGCTATTCTTAGGATATAGTAATACTTTGGGCCTGCCAGAGGTTCCTAGCCATTTAATAGGTCAACTACACACATGGCATTACTCACTGTTACTATGGCAACAGTGCCAACCCTATGTTACTACCAGTAAACTGCGCAAAAGCATGTGACCCTTTTTCACCTTCACCTTCACCTTCTATCTCTAATAATACTCTAATCATAATCAACAGCTGAGGGCTGCTCAGAGCATATTATCTTCATAATAATGTTCTGCTGGTTAGTTTGTTGTTCATGACATGGTTTATTCAAGCGACATCTCTGATTATGATGTACAGATGCTGGTTGTCTCAGAACACAGGTTCAATCATGCTAATTGCAGATTTGGGTCTCTTACCTACATCAGATCTAATCCGATTTTTAAAAATAAAGCAATGAGGTCTGCGATATGACTGTAGTCTAACTAATGTGCTTAACTCGTTGAACTGTTTGGTCATTTACTTTACATAAACAGCCATAGTGTAACGTTAGAGGCAGGGAGGCAGCATGCAAATGAGTTGCTTTTATTTAAATCAGATTTAACAGAGTCCAGAAACAGAGAGGCAGAGGTTTGTAGACAAGTCCATAATGAAATAAAAGCAAACAACAAGATCAAAGAAAACAAGCAACAGGGCAACATCCACAATGCAAGACAAAGAGACTGAACAAACACATGGGTATAAATACATTAAGGGGAAACAAGAAACACCTGGGACTAATGCGGGGGTGGAGCTACAGGTAGGTGGAGCAGATAACCAGGGAACAGGACCAGGGAGGAGACAGAACAAAACTCAACAACAAAAGCAGATGGCACAAGAAAACAAATGGCACATGGCTACAACACAGGGGAAGAAAAAGACACATTTAGTGGGACAACGGGGAAACTGTGGTACACAGTGTAGCGGAATGAGCTTGGTTGTGTCTTTATATGACATGAAACTGGACATGTCCTTTGTTTGGGCATACTACAGGAGAAGAGCTCTGCCATTATTCCTATTGAACTTTAACACTTAGCAATCCAGAATTATGAGTGTTTTGTTGCTATGTTTAATTTACATTATTTTGTTGTCATTATATGATTGCTATTGAAATGAATTGCATTTCCATTCTATTTGCATTCTATATCACCATGTTCAAGTCCACACCAATCATCTACTTAATAATAAACCCTGCAGTTTGAATGCTGGACACTTAGAAAATCAACAATAAGTGGAATTTGACCAGGTGTGTCCAAACCTTTGCATACCTTGCATATGTTTGTAGTTCTTTTGGGTGGCTGCATTTATCTTTTTGCTTACTGACAGCCTGGAACAGTACAACATTTCATATTTTTCTTCATTTAATCTTCAGATTGTCTGCCAGAAAGCTCCATGTCATTTCAGTGGGAATAGAGTGGAGCTAAACTATTGTAGGCTGAATGGGTGGTCATATGTAATGGGCTGATTTTTGCTACTTAGTCTCCATATATGGAATACATGGACTGAATGGTACATAAATAATATTGAAATAATATACTACAACCCTATTTCCAAAAAAGTTGTGATGCTGTGCAAAATGTAAATAAAAACAAAATGCAATGGTGTACAAATCATTTTTAATTTGATGCCAACAACACGTTCCAAAAAAGTTGGGACGGGGCAACAAAAGGATGGTAATTGTGTGATGCTAAAAAAAAACTAAAGGTTAATTGGCAACAGGTCAGTAACATGATTGGGTATAAAAAAACATCTCAGAGAGACTGAGTCTTTCAAAAGTACAGATGAGAAGGAGTTCACCACTCTGTGAAAAACTGCACGATCAAATAGTGCAATAATTCAAGGATAACGTTTCTCAATGGAAAATAGCTAAGAACACGAGGACTTCATCATATATGGTACATAATAATATTACAATATTCAAAGAATCCAGAGAATTCTATGTATGCAAGGGACAAGGCCAAAAACCAGTATTTGCTAGCTGTGGCCAATTGAAAACAGATAAATGATGCTATAGTGAAAACTGCATGAACTCAGTAACACTTCTAAAAAACACTCTCTATATAAACAGTTTGTCACTTCATCCGCAAAAACATGAGTTAAAACTCTAAAATACAAAGACAAAACCACATATACACAGGATACCGAAACGCTACCACCTTCTCTGGGACTGAGCTCATTTGAAATGGACTAAGATGAAGTGGAAAAGTGTCCTGTGGTCTGACAAATCAATATTTGAAATTCTTTTTGGAAATCATGGATGCTGCCTCCTCTGAGCTAAAGGCCACTCAGCCTGTTTTCAGTGCACAGTTCAAAAGCCAGTATTCATGATGGTATAGGGGTGCATCAGTGCGCATGGCATGGGTGATGTGCAAATCTGTGAACGCACCATTAATTCTGAACAATATATACAAGTTTTGGCAACATTTGCTGCCATCCAGACAACGTCTCTTTCAGGGAAGGCCTTGGATATTTCTGCAAGACAGTGCTAAACCACATACTGCATCCCCCACAAGAATTAGAGTCCAGATGCTAAACTGACCTGCAGAGCCTGCAGTCCAGACCTGTCACCACTGAAGACATTTGGTGCAATATGAAATGAAAAATATGACAAAGGAGACCCCGAAGTGTTGAGCAGCTGAAATCCTATATCAAACAAGAATGGGAAACATTTCATTTTCAAAACCACGGCAGTGTCTCCGCAGCTCCCAAATGCTAAAAGAGTGTTATTAAAAAAAGAGGTGATGAAACACAGTGGTAAACATGACCTTGTCCCAACATTTTTGGAGTGTGCTGGTGGCATCATATTGAAAATGGGCATACATTAAAAAAAATCTAAATCAGTAAACCAGTTGTCTTTATAGTATTTTCCTTTAAATTGGTTTACATGATTTGCATATCATTGCATCCTATTTTATTTACATTCTGCAGTGTCTCATCTTTTTTGGAAATGGGTTGGGTTGTACATCAAAATGTACCAACAAAGTACGATTTTTTTTACAACTATGCAGTAGTTGGGTATAAGTAGTCAAAGTGCTCATGTCTATGACAAATTACAAGTACATGCAGTAATTATATTTCCTCTGGTGTTTTTTTTTTCACAATTAGCAGCTTCATGTAACACAAATTACTGCCTCAAAATCTGTGAAAGTTTATGTTTTCACATTAGACCTCCCTTCATGAGTTAAGTTGCATGTCTGTGACCAGAAGAGACAGCTTGTGTACTCTTGGCATCATTTTGTAGACAAGCTCTAGAGGGGTGGTTTTGAGTAGGGCACAAACATACTGTGCTCCTCATGCAGAGAAAGAGAGAGCAGAGAGGACGGCTGTCATTAACTCTGAACGCTGAAGCAGAAATCACTAACATTCTTTCACCAGTTAACCCATTGATTAATCCCATCTGCAGGCAGCTAACAGTCTGGCTCCACAACGCTGATGTTTTCTCTTTTTCTCTTGTTAAGTTTTTTCCCCCCTCATTTTTCCTAATAAATTGAGCATAATTAATTATATATATATATATTGTATCTCTAGAGCTGTGCGTGTCTGGGTAAAATCAGTCACAGATTGTCAATACACAAGAAGAGTGAGGAAAGCTGGCAGCTCTAAGAGTCCAACTGGGAAGCAGCACTGCTTACTGATTAAAGCAGCTACTGTCTCTGCTTGTCCACTTCACAGCCATTCGCTCTGTGTTGTTCACTATCGAAGAAAAGCCTCAGCCTGATGCCCATTAGTATTTTGCAGATGGTCCACCACTCTGCCCTTAACCTGGAGAGCCACTGCCTAGGCCCACATCATCACATGCTGGACTCCTGCCTCGCTACTTTTTTATTGTTGGTCAGGGAAAGTTTTACAGTATAGTATATTATATCAGTCATAACATTAAAAGCACCTCCTTGTTTTTACAGAAATCGTCCATTTAAACAGCTCCGCTTACTATATAGGCGCACTTTGTGAAGACCCCCACAAACTCCAGCAGCTGTGTCTGATCCACTCGCACCAGTGCAGCACACACTTTCACACCACCACTACGTCAGTGTCACTGCAGTGCCGAGAATGATCCACCACCCACACAGTTCATGCTCTGTGGGGGTCCTGACCATTGAAGAAAAGGGTGAAAGGGGGCTAACAAAGTATGCCGAAAAACAGATGGACAATAGTCTGTAAATGTAAAACTATAAAGTGCTCCTATAGGGTCAGTGAAGTGGATGAAATTGACAATGAGTGTAGAAACAAGGAGGTGGATTTAATGTTATGGCTAACTGTTGTATGACATTACATGGGTCATTTCACCATTGTTTTGGCATGAATGTTGAAATATAATTAGAGTTCAAACCCTAGTCTCAGAAAAGCATCAGTAAAGTTGAACCCTACTGGCAAATTTACCAATATCTGGGCTTTTCTAAAACATAGAAATATAGATATACATATTTTGGGTTTAATGTTTTTGTGTGTGTCTCTCTCTCCTGGTCTCTCTCTTCACATGTGCACCTGCTTTGCCATCGGTTATGTGAGGTGGACATCTGAGCAGGTATTTTACCTAAAACAATTTTACCTGGCTCTTGCATAGGTGAAGCACTTTAGTTGTAGACTTTTAACTTTTAGTTGTTGTTTTATTGCCTTTTGTAGGTTAGCTAAGGAAGTATAGAGTAATTTAGCTTTTCTTTTGCTTTTTTCAGTTAGCTAAATATTTCTTTTCTTTTAGAGTAGGCATGCATGATTAGGTTTTGTTTTGTTCTTTACTTTGGTGCTGTCCACAGTTTGATTCTTCTAGTGTGGTACTGAGCATTATAGCACACCTTTATATTGCTGTTGGTTTTAATTAAAAGGCTTCAAAAGCTCTATTGGCCCATTGCTCCAGCTTGTAATCCATCATCACCGTCTTTTAATGCCACATTATTGATCACGCAGTTCACTAGACAAAATGTGGGGTTGTAACAATAGTCCCCTGAGACTTTACATTGTGAAAAATTGGAGTTTTCATTTTAAAATGGTAGTGTCTATGCTGAAATTTTAAGTTTATTTTTTGGCCATAAAACACAGATTGTTCTCCCATTAACTTACTATTCACATTTCAGTGCAGTTTCCAAATCACATTTTGTGTAGAAAATGAAAAATGTGGCATATTATATTATTTTATTTCAATTTTATAATCACTTACTGTTTCAGCACTGATACAATTTTTTTGAAATGCTTGAATCTGACGGTATTTTAGCGAAATAGAGAAATATGAATCGATTTCACTAGCTTTGCACTTCTCGGAGTTTACTTTTCTTTGATATATTGATTCAAGTATTCATGCAAAAATGACATTTTACACCACTGACAAAAACACATTTAAGCATTTAAGAGCTTACAAGAGAGATGTAAATAGTTTAATAGCTCATTTTACTGATTCATTGCTGTCATCCAACATTATGACGTTGTCACTGGTGAAAGTTAAAATAGGCCATTTTTTGACACCAATGGAGGCAAATGTGAAAGTGACTTGTGATAGACATATTTGTTTTTTCCTTTTCTTTTACTTCCATTCATAATAAACAGTTAGAAAGCACATAGTTTGAGTTCACAATGCAATTGTCTTGAACTTGCCTATTACCATATTTTACCAATCACACCACTATATTTACATCCAAGTAAAATTAGCTGGTTTTCCAATGGGCTTTGCAGGAGGCCATAGCTGAAAAGGAATTGCAGGACCTTCAGGTCTATCATCACATGCCTCTAAAACTTCTATTAAGCTCTGCAGTGAGTTTCACCGCAACCCTTACATGACCCCCTAACCCAATTCTTGAAGTCATAAACCTGTCTTATGTTCATACTGACCTTCTCCCTCACCATGTTCCCATTTCTAACATCATACATGTCTGACACAATCCAGGCGTTTGACAGACTCTGGTCACTGGTATATCTCCCAGGTTGATGATGATCCCTAAGCTTCTGTTTAATCTGACTTGTACTTGTATCTTACTTGTATCTGTACTTGTATCTTAACTCTCCACACAGAGGATGCCTTCACTTTTTGAATCTTGGTTCCTCTTAGTGGTTCTTTATCATGCTCTTGGAGAGGTTCTCCTTTTGAGTCTTTGTTCGTCTTAGTGGTTCTTCATCATGTCCTTAAAGAGTTTCTCTTTTTGAGTCTTGGTTCCTCTTAGTGGTTCCTCATCATGGTTTTAGATAGTTTCTCCTTTTGAATCATGATTTCCTTTAGTGGCTCTTCATCATGCTCTTAGAGAGTTTCTCTTTTTGAGTCTTTGTTTCTCTTAGTGGTTCTTCATCATGTCCTTAAAGAGTTTCTCCTTTTGAGTCTTGGTTCCTCTTAATGGTTCTTTACCATGCTCTTAGAGAGATTCTCCTTTTGAGTCTTTGTTCCTCTTAGTCGTTCGTTCTTTATCATGCTCTTAGATGTTGCTCTTTTTGAGTCTTGGTTCCTCTTAGTGGGCTTTTATCATGCTCTTAGAGAGTTTCTCTTTTTGAGTCTTGGTTCCTCTTAGTGGGCTTTTATCATGCTCTTAGAGAGTTTCTCTTTTTGAGTCTTGGTTCCTCTTAGTGGGTTTTTATCATGTTCTTGGAGAGTTTCTCTTTTTGAGTCTTGGTTCCTCTTAGTGGCTTTTTATCACGCTATTAGAGAGTTTCTCTTTTTGTGTCTTCGTTCCTCTTAGTGGTTCTTCATCACACTATTAGAGTTTCTTTTTTTGAGTCTTGATTCCTTATAGTGGTTCTTTATCATACTATTAGAGAGTTTCTCTTTTTGAGTCTTGGTTCTTCTTAGAGGTTCTTCCAAAGGCTCTTTCATCTTCTTCTTTTTAATAAGGATCTTTTTTCAATTTTCATTTTGAGTCTGATTCCTGTCATTCCTGTCCTGGTTCCTGTTCTGTCTCATGCCCTTAGGAAGTTTTTCATTATGAATCTTGGACCATTTCAGTCCTTTTTCCTCATGCTTTTAGGAAGTTTTTCTTATGGGTTTCAGCTCCTCTCAGTAGTATTTTGCATTTCTGGACAAGCTGGGACAATGTCTGTAGTAGAAAGGAGCATGCAATGATATGCATCAATTGCCCAACATGTTCTTTTATGGGGAAAACTCATAGAAGCCCTTTAGAGAGCATTACTTCCCAACAGCAAACTGTAGGTATATCAGCTTTTGCCCATGGCAGTGTTCTTCAATGCCATCTTTTACAGTGTACAATCTAATATCCATTTACATGCATGCATTTGGCAGATGCTCTCATCTGACTTATAATTTAGCCCTGTTACAAAAGTCGGCAAATGTAACGTCAACTGTTGTTGGTATAGTTCGGTGTGCTTGTCCAGGTGGGGAATTAAAACCCACTCTGCCATGGGTCAGAGAGTAATATTCCCCACTACATTATACCAAGGTTGTCTTGGACTTCATTTCTTTATCCTGGCATCCGAATAGGCCTATGAGTACAGCCTAGGGAAACAAACTGGTAAGCAGATTTCAAGTGCTTTCCCAACCTCACAGTTCACCATGACCATCAGGCATTTTCCAGGTTTAAGACAGTCCAACTGGTCATGTCACCAAAGCAGTGTTGTTTTGGGTATGGTGCCTGAGAATTCAAATCACGCAGCTCTCTCTCTCTTTCTCTTTCTGTCTCTCTTTCTCTCTTTCTCTTTCTGACTCTCTCTTTCTCTTGTTGTCCTGCTCTCATTTAACTTTTCTGCTCCCAAAAAAAAAAACCCCAAAATGAAATGGCTCAGCAATGCGTGCATTTTGCTGGAACAGGGACAATGTCCCAGCAGCAACACATAGGGGTCAAAGTGCTAGTCTGGACCTTCTCCAGCCTCTTTTTATGTAATACATTCATTTGTAGGCTCTCAGGGAACCCACAGTGTGCTTACAGTAGACAAACAGATAGACAAAGAGATGTGGGACACTGTACAGTCCCATGCACTCTCAGAAAAAAAGGTACAAAACTGTCAGTGGGGCAGTACCACTCTTGTCATTAAGGTGGGACCCTCGAGAGTACATCTCTGTCCCTTTAGTCTGGCAACATAATTGTACCATAATTCACTGAAACTATATTTTCTAAGATGTATTGACTCCACACACCCGTCTCGTCTCCAGCCTTTTTATTTTATTGTTCTGTTTTAAAACATTAGGTTATATAGGTTAAAATATTAAAGATGACCGATTGGACCTCTGTTGTACATTTGAGGGTACATTTACATTGTTTGTAATTTGAACAAAAAATGTACCTGCACAGAACCTTTATTTCCAACAGTGTGCAAAAAAATGACCCAAGCCTAAAATGGCAAAACATTAAGCTTTTAACAACAACTCTTAGCAACAAATTATTGAATGTGTTGTGTATGGTTCTACATAGAGCCTTTTTGAAAAGTTTTCTAAATAGCACCAAAAGGGTCATTCTTTTGTTAGGATATCAGGCTTGTAACAATAGAAAAATAGAGTAGTGCTACACGCTGTCCATCAATCTGATAAGCTGTTTTACCATGCAAAGAAGACTCCTGTCACGTACCCCCCTCACTCCTTATACATACACTGCCGTGATGCATATGCTAGACATTCAGCCTTATAAAAGATCAAACATATTTATGATGTGATGACACTTTACACAAAATACACTGAACAATGTTGCAAGTGCACATTGATCTATATGAGGTCACAAATGCACGTGTGAGAGAGAATCTGTGGCTGTAAAATGAGCAGTGAACATGAAAATGTTCACTGACAGGCGCCATAGATCACATTCAGCACAGCAACATCATCTGTGTAGTTTTAACAGCCTTACAGCCCGAACCAGCTCTAGAAACACACAACCAAAATGCTAACACACTAATCACAGCAGCTACAATCTAGTATGTCATTTTTATGAAAGACATTTATTAAATCATTAAAGGCAGCATAGAAAATGAGTCTAAGATGCAGTGTGCTTGCTGGGTGGTGGGTTGAGGGTCATATACTTTACAAGTTGAAAAGAAAATATTGTGCTTAATATTATTATCATTAGATACTGCCAAAGCCTATTGGTCATGCTAGTACTTTAAATGATTATCATGCACCTTCAAGGGAACTTTAATCTGCATTTTCTTTTGAAACCAGTTCATTTTGCTCGTAATGTACGACATAAATGTACAAAGCCCCATGAACAATTCCAATAATTTCCAGTACTCAATAAGTGGCCAACTTTCTCCTTTCTTTCTTTTCACCACCCAAATTGTACCTGGTGGTCCTGACAACTGAAGAACAGGGTAAAAGGGGGCTAACAAAGTATGCAGAGAAACAGATGGACTACAGTCTGTAATTGTAGAACTACAAAGTGCACCTATACAGTAAGTGGAGCTGATAAAATGGACAATGAGCATCAAAACAAGGACACAGTGCTATGACTGATTAGTGTATCTTGCTGAAATGTTTATATTGGAGCAGGTTTATTTGTTTATTTATTTACACTTTGCACAAAATTCTCTGGTTTGTATTTGGTTATTTTTGTTGATTTGTTTTAGGAAAAACCTGGAATGATTGACTTTGCATTTAGTCTTAATTTTTGTTGCATATCACACCTTTGGGTGCATAAGTTTGATTGTTGGTTACACTTTTTGGTGATCTTGTATATCTGCAGCTTTTCAGTTGTGTGTTTCTTTCTGGCACATGATTAAATGCAGTGTCTTGTTCACACTATCAGTTGGGCTTGTTTGGAGTGTCAGGTGGAGATTCACAAATAAACATTCCAACAATTGTGCTTTGAAAGTAGCTAAAAAGTAGCCACTACTTTTCTGGAAAAGTAACTAAATTGTAGCTAGCTACAAATTTTGGGAAAGCAGCTACAAAGTAGCTAACTACTCATTTTTCAATAGCTATCCCAACCCTGCCTAAGCAGTACCATCACTAATCACAAGGCTGGTGTTATAAGCATAACTGAGCTATCAGGCTAGCACATAAATCTATGTATGTTGTCAGTTCTTTCATTCTTGTTTGTATAGTTTGCTTTTTTGTTTGTTCATTCAATAGTTCCTTCCTTCCTTTGTTCAACTGGTCACGTCAGCCTTTCCTTTATGCACACGCAGCAGTAGAGTGAATAAGGATCTTGCCTTGTTTGCTCATGTTTTTGTATTTTGCTTCAGTAGCATAGCAGACTGGATGTGCTGGACTGAGGGCTCGCATGCTCATCAGAACATTAGAACCATGTCCAGACAGCATTTTCCTACACTGCTCAAAAAAATAAAGGGGACACTCAAATAACACATCCTAGATCTGAATGAATGAAATATTCTCATTGAATACTTTGTTCTGTACAAAGTTGAATGTGCTGACAACAAAATCACACAAAAATCATCAATGGAAATCAAATTTATTAACCAATGGAGGCCTGGATTTGGAGTCACACACAAAATTAAAGTGGAAAAACTCAAGACAGGCTGATCCAACTTTGATGTAATGTCCTTAAAAAAAGTCAAAATGAGGCTCAGTATTGTGTGTGGCCTCCACGTGCCTGTATAACCTGCCTACAACGCCTGGGCATGCTCCTGATGAGGTGACAGATGGTCTCCTGAGGGATCTCCTCCCAGACCTGGACTAAAGCATCCGCCAACTCCTGGACAGTCTGTGGTGCAACGTGGCGTTGGTGGATGGAGCGAGACATGACGTCCCAGATGTGCTCAATCGGATTCAGGTCTGTGGAATGGGCGGGCCAGTCCATAGCTTCAATGCCTTCATCTTGCAGGAACTGCTGACACACTCCAACCACATGAGGTCTAGCATTGTCCTGCATTAGGAGGAACCCAGGGCCAACCACACCAGCATATGGTCTCACAAGGGGTCTGAGGATCTCATCTCGGTACCTAATTGCAGTCAGGCTACCTCTGGCGAGCACATGGAGGGCTGTGCGGCCCTCCAAAGAAATGCCACCCCACACCATTACTGACCACTGCCAAACCGGTCATGCTGAAGGATGTTGCAGGCAGCAGATTGCTCTCCACGGCGTCTCCAGACTCTGTCACGTCTGGCACATGTGCTCAGTGTGAACCTGCTTTCATCTGTGAAGAGCACAGGGCGCCAGTGGCGAATTTGCCAATCCTGGTGTTCTCTATCAAATGCCAAGCATCCTGCATGGTGTTGGGCTGTGAGCACAACCCCCATCTGTGGACGTCGGGCCCTCATACCATCCTCATGGAGTCGGTTTCTAACCGTAGACACATGCACATTTGTGGCCTGCTGGAGGTCATTTTGCAGGGCTCTGGCAGTGCTCCTCCTGTTCCTCCTGTTCCACAAAGGCAGAGGTAGCGGTCCTGCTGCTGGGTTGTTGCCTTCCTATGTCCTCCTCCACGTCTCCTGGTGTACTGGCCTGTCTCCTGGTCGCGCTTCCAGCCTCTGGACACTACGCTGGCAGGCACAGCAAACCTTCTTGCCACAGCTCGCATTGATGTGCCATCCTGAATGAGCTGCACTACCTGAGCCACTTGTATGGGTTGTAGAGTCCGTCTCATGTTATCACGAGTGTGAAAGCACCACTAACATTCAAAAGTGACCAAAACATCAGCCAGAAAGCAGAAAGGTACTGAGAAGTGGTCTGTGGTCCCCACCTGCAGAACCACTCCTTTATTGAGTGTGTCTTGCTAATTGCCAATGATTTCCACCTGTTGTCTATTCCATTTGCACAACAGCTGTGAAATTGATTGTCAACCAGTGTTGCTTCCTAAGTGGACAGTTTGATTTCACAGAAGTTTGATTTACTTGGAGTTATATTGTGTTGTTTAAGTGTTCCCTTTATTTTTTTGAGCAGTGTATATTTTTCATTTCTATTTTTGCTGGGTGGTTAATATGACTCTTCTTTGTACCATTTGTTTTATGCTGTTCACTGTGTTGCCTGGGACTATAATAAAAATCTGATCATTTGAACATTATTGAATGGCGGGTCCACTCTTGATCTAGCAGATACACTGCCATGAGTAAGTTGGTTTTAATAAAGTGGACAATGAATAGAAGCATTAGGTAAGTGTCTAATAAATTATTAATAAAATTAAAATAACATTTATTAAATTAATCTAATAAAGTGACCAGTGTGTGGAAGTAGAGGGGAGGTGTTTCTAATAAAGTGACCAGTGAATCGTAGCACAAGGTAAATGTTTCTTATAAAGTGGCCAGTGAATTGAAGTGCAAGGTAGTGCAAGGTGTATTTCTAATAAAGTGGCCAGTAAGTCAAAGCATCAGGCAGGTGTTTCTAATAAAGTAGCCAGTAAATGGAAATACAAGACAGTGTTGTATGATTTTTTTTTTATTTTGCCAGACATTGAATATAACTCTTAATTTCAGTTTTTTTATATATATAAACATTTTTGTACTGCACAGTGTGTTGCCTGGGACTGTAATAAAAACCTGGTAATTTGGATCAGGTGCTTTAAAGCAGGGACAATACAAACATACAATGGTAACACAGGACTGGGACTGAGAACCAGTAATTGACACACTGCTACAGTTCTCATAGGAAAAAGCTCTTTACTTCTGAAATCCCCATTAAACTAACCACAGCGTTTCCTAGGAGGCCACACCCTGAGTGCTTTCTCAGAATAGTCTATGCTGATGTCTGGTGAAACAATATAAGTTGTTTCATTCCTGCTGTTTCACTACCTTTTGATTCTTTAGGAGTTTTGTTTAAGCTCAATTGGCCCAATAAAGCTCCAGCTGTGTCAATAGATTTTGTCGTGAAACAGCCATGTGCTTTCCTGTTGCTCAGGTGATGTGGCTATTTTTTTTCTCCCATTGTTCTTGACATGATGGTGATTCCTGGAAAAGTGGAATGGCTGGATCGGTTGATGAGCCAGCGATGTGCTTAATGGACGTCTTTTATACCATCGTTCTCAATCCAGATGTATGGCAAAGAATATGATAGAATTGCCCAGTAGATTTATGGAAAGTGAGAGTGCGAATAACATCCATTACCATCAGAGATTGCTCTGGTAGCCATCACTCTTTCTCTGTTTTATCTGTTTCCAGAAGAATTCTTTAGGAATGACTGCATACAGGACATGACTCAGAAACCCCTCTCTTGTAGCTCCACCTTGTTGGTTTACAGTTAGATACTGTAGCTCATTTCTTGATGCACAGTTTGACCATCCTCCTCATCGATGGTCAGTTTCTGACTATACTATATATATATGTAGATACACAGACATAGATATAAATACAATAAGACGGCCTATGAAAGCAAAAATATGGAATCAGTGAATATGGAATGTGCATGGTTCCTAAAAAATAACTGAGCCCTTTGAATTACATATTAAACAAATGAGCTACTACCCCAATTCTAAAAAGTTGATGTACTGTGTATAATGTAAATAAATTTAAATAAAAACAGAATGCAATGATTTGTAAATCTCACAGATTCATATTTTATTCACAGAACAGAACATTGAACACATATCAGATGTTGAAAGTGAGACATTTTAACATTTCATTAAAAATATTAACTCATTTAGAGCTTGATGGCAGCAACACATCTCAAAAAAGTTGGGACAGGGGCAACAAAAGGCTGGAATAGTAAGTGGTACAAATAAAAAATCAGCTGGAGAAGAAATGTCAACTAACTCACATGGTTGGGTATCAAAAGAGCATTTTAGAGAGGCAGAGTCTCTCAGAAGCAAAGATGGGCAGAGGTTTACCAATCTGCAAAGAACTGTGTCTAAAAATTGTGGAACAATTTCAGAAAAATGTTCCCCAATGTAAAATTGTGAAGACTTTGGATACCCCACCATCTACAGTACAAAATATCTTCAAAAGATTCAGAGGATCTGGGGAAATCCTTGTATGTACAGTAAGGGACAAGGCCGACCATCAGTATTGGATGCTTGTGATCTTCGGGCCCACAGGTGGCACTGTATTGAAAACAGACACGATTCTGTATTGAAATTACTACATGGGCTCAGGATCACTTCTAGAAATCATTGTCTGTGAACACCGTTCACTGTGCAATCAACAAATGCAAGTTAAAGCTGTATCATGCAAAGAAGAAGCCATATGTCAACATGATCCAGAAACACTGCCGTCTTCTCTGGGCCAAAGCTCATTTAAAATAGACTGAGGCAAAAAACTATTCTGTGGTCTGATTAATCAAAATTTTTAATTCTTTTTGGAAGCCATGGATGCCCTGTCCTGCAAACTCAAGAAGAGAGGGACGATCCAGCTTGTTATCAGGGCACAGTTGAAAAGCTTGCATTTCTGATGGTATGGGATTGCATTAGTGCCTATGGCATGGGTTATACATCTAGAAAGGCACTATCAATGCTGGACAGTATATAGACATTTTAGAACAACATATGCTCCCATCCAGACAACGTCTTTTTCGGCGAAGGCCTTGGATATTTCAGTAAGACACTGCTAAACCAAATACTGCATCCATCGCAAGAAGAGTCCAGATGCTAAACTGACCTGCCTTCAGTCCAGACCTTTCACCAATAGGAAACATTTGGCACATCATGAAATGAAAAAGCCGGCATAGAAGACTCAGGACTTTTGAGCAGCTAGAATCCTACATCAGACAAGAATGGGACAGCATTCCTCTCCCAAAACTCCAGCAACTGGTCTCCTCACTTCCCAGATGTTTAAAGACTGCTGTTGAAAGATAAGAGGATGTTACACAATGGTAGACATGGCCCTGTCCCAAATTTTTTGAGATGCATTGCTGCCATCAAGTTCTAAATGTATTAATATTTTTCATGAAATGGTAAAATATCTCATTTTACAGAGTCACAACTTCTTTTGGAAGGGATTGTAAATGGAAATGGAAAGTGTCAGAGGTTCTTGGCAGTTGAGGATCCAGGCATGTGGCCCTGATTAACATGAAGTTCTTCACTGTGAACGTTTATGAAAAAATAATATGAGCATTACTTCAACAATGTCTAATCATGGCTAGACTTCATCAATTCGATGTCAGTGTTTACAGCATAGAAAACTTCTGGAAGATCCTTAATGGAGTTGCTCCACTTCTGGGTTCATTTGCTATGAAGTCTACAGCAGTCTTTCAAGAAGAGTCAGTCAGGCATGAAGAAATGTGACTTCAGGGTTCAGCACTGCACGGCGGGAGCACTCCTGCCTTTTAACCCTCTAACCCTTACAGAGGTGCATGGGATATATCAACTTTGAAAGAAAGAGACTCCAAAGGAGGATATAAAAATACAGAGGAACTGGAGTTTGAATGTTTTGTTATGAGTTAGTACAGTCATTTTGCTATTTAAATGTAATTACACAATTTCATACTTCAGTTGATCACTGAGGTTTAGTTAGTTATGTAAGGAATTACATTTACATTCTTTGATGACAAGTCCCCACTAATGACTTCTTTCCATCTGTTTTGTGTTAAAGATGATACAGCCCTGGCAAGAAAGTTAAAAGTTAGACTGTAAATAATATTTATCAACTTCGAATCATAACAAAAGATTTCCTCTTCTGCTTAGAAACACAAGTGTCATATGGATAGAAAGTTTAGACACTGCACTTTCCACACAGTTGATCCACTTTTTTCAAGGTCAGAAATGTCAGAGGCCATTCATATAATATTAAACATGCTTTTATTACCAGTAAGAAATCTAACTCCTTAGAGTAAATCAGCTCTGAAACTTATTAGGTCTGAACCTCAACATAGCCCAGGAACATCCAAGTTGACCTGACTACGGCCATCAGGAGACTGAGCAAACACCTAATTCCTAACAATTTACCATAGCAACAATGTTAGGTTACCTTGGCAACAATGTTAAGTTACCTCAGCAACAAGTTTGTTTACATGCACTTAAACAGGTTTGCGTAAGTTAGACAGTAATTGAAATTATGTTTTGCACCTCGCCAATAAACTCATAATGTAAACATAATGTAATGTAAGACTCCATGTCACAGCTTTGAATGTGAACAAAATGTGAACATACATCGTCTAGAAGATGACGAAAATTTAAATCCTTCATTTTGTCAAGCATGTATTTGGTTCCAGTGTCACTCCAAAAGTGTTTTGCTGTATCTCACAGCAGCGCTGCTTGCTTATTACCGCAGTCTGTTTTCACACATGTGCAGACTGAAAAAATATGAAAGAAATCAGAGTAAGAGTTTATGTGCACTGAGAAATCATTACTGAGCTAAAATCCAGCTCTCTATCAGATTTCTTAGTTTTCTAAACATTACTCAAATCTAAGAAATCAGAGCATGCTGTTTACATTTTAATAATCAGATTACTGCAGAAATACAATTATGATCAGATTACTGAGTGCATGTAAACTGATCAGGCATAACATTATGACCACCTCCTTGTTTGTACTCTCATTTTCCATTTTATCAGTTCCACTTACTGTATAGGTGCACTTTGTAGTTCTACAACTACAGACTGTAGTCCATCTGTTTCTCTACATACTTTGTTGGCCCCTTTTTTACCCTGTTCTTCAGTTGTCAGGACCCCCATGGACCCTGTACGGCTATGAAGCCAGTATGACTATTTAAATGTGCTTTACAGTTTTCAACTACATCGTCTTTGCAACTCTGGAAAACATTAACAGTATGGGCAGATTATATTGTATCAAACACAGTATTGTATTGTAATATTACTGTACCAATATTAGTTGTAATAATAAAACAACAAAACATACAGTATCATCAGGTAAATAGAAGTTTATACTTAACCAAAGATAAACTTAAACGCCTATTATCTAATGCAAGCTTGCTATCTAATTGCATGTTATTTTACCTAGCACAATCTGTGCTAGCACAAAACAGCATGAGATATTCATGAGAGTTCATGAACTTTTTCTTTTTTTTTCATGTCCTTATATAGCAGGCTTTAATGAAGAAATTTGTAATTATGGTTTTTCTTCAATGTCTGATTACCACTGCTATGTTAATGTTTATTTCAGCTATGAAATTCAGCCTCTATGGGATTTGTAATATCATGTTAGCACCAAGCTAATGGTGGTGTATATTACTTTTTCAACTGTGAGTTTATTACTGTATAGCTCAAGCTCAACCATATATTGCAGTTATTTAGTAAATACATCAGTAAATACCTTTTGTAGTTTGTAGTTTGCATTTTTCAAAAACTGATATGAATTTTGACTTTTAAAAATATATTTAAAATACAATTTAACAACTGCTGTTTTAACTCTGTTGTTTCTGTACATGTGCATGCATATGTATAATATTTATAAAAGAGGATGTTGTTAATGATTATATAGTCTTGTAAAAAAAATGCTTTGTCCTGCGTTTGAGAAATAAACTACACTCTCATTACTATAAGCAAACAATACAAAATAAGTGCTGTAAATAATAATTACAGATGAATTTAGAGAGTCTGCGATGGACTGGCGACCTGTCCAGGGTGTATCCTGCCTTTCACCTGATGACCGCTGGTAAAGGCTCCAGCACCCCCCCGCGACCCTGATGGAGAAGCGGCTTAGAAAATGGATGGATGGATGGATGGATGGAATTTAGAGAGTCATTTCTTCATAGAAATTTGGACCTGACCCAAGACCCACCAGTGTTTCAGAAATGATGTGTGAACCAAACCAAAGCCAGTGTGAGTACTTGAGTCCCATTGTGTTCAAACAAATATTTAAAGCTCTAGAAAGTGGAAATGACACTTGCGTGTTGCTTATGAGTAATGTGTCAAATTCCTCGTTACCTTTGGGACAGTGATGCTGAGTTAACATTGGCATTTCTTCAAATGTTAAAAGACCTTCTGCAGAACTCTATTCTCACCTCCTCTAGCAAGATGGGGTCAAAAACGTGGGTCAGATGTCAACGTGTCATGTCCATGTCATGTCAGCTGTGCTTGTTTGACCCCCTGGGTGAGAGTGACCCTCCACAGTAAGCTGAAATAATAGGCCCGTGACCTTTGAACTTCTTGAATGCTATAGTCCCATGAGACCAGAAATGACAGTTCCTTTGTGCTTCCCACTGCTGAGCTTTATGACACAATCTACAATGAGCAAAAGCAGAATAGTAGAATGAATAGATGAAGTTAAAGAGCACTCTTGTTGAATACAGTTCCCGTGCAGTCATTCAGCCAAATGGTGCAATTACCCTACAGGCATTGACAAATACAATACATGCACAACAAGGGTACTTCAACATATGGTGAAACAATGGTTTAGGTCAGGGCTGCCCTGAGTGTGGCCCACAGGCAAGAGATGGCCCATGAGAACGTTTGTTTTGACCTGCCAAAAAGTTACTCCGATGTCATTCTCTCACCCAGTGAGACAATAAACATATTTTTATACTATAAACTTATTAAACTCTTTTTTTCCCTAAACTTGTACTTTGTAAGTGTTTTAGTTATGAAATGTAATGTAACGTTGTGAAATAACATTTTTAAAACATGATTTCAAGCCTAATGACCGTTTTTATTGGTATAACATGTTGCCTTTTTGGCGCTCAGCCCATCATAAACATTTGACACTGCCCCCAAGTCAAAAATCTACCCCTAGTTAGAGTATATATCACTGCTGAAGAAAATCTTGTATCTCCAATTTTTGTCGTTTTTCAGTTTTTGACATAATTTAAAAATACATGTGCCCTTTATATTGTGTGTAAATTTCATAAAGAATGGAACAAATGAAATATCCCAAAATGACTTTGAAAAAAAAAATCTGGTACCATTGACTTACATTAAACTAAAGTAGGTTTTTTCCTTTTCCTGTAAAGTTATTTTGGAGATATAAGGTTTTCTTCCAACAACAGTGATATGTACTATTTCTAGAGACTGTACGCTGTGAATATTGTTCTGCAATCACACTTCACTTATTTCATTTCCCTCAAGTGTAATCTATTAAAGTTGCAGTCTGTAAGATTTAGTGGCATCTAGTGGTCAGATTGCAACTGAATATCCCTCCCTCACCCCTCCTTTTCCATGCGTATAGTAGAACGTATGGTGGAATTTTGTTGCATAAATGTAAAATTGCAATCCTGGTAGCAATTTTTTTTTTTTTTTTAACATTGACATGGAGGAAAATGTTACTTTTGATGGTAACTATGCCAACAGCCATGTTCTAGCTAAAGCTGTCAAACAACAAAGTGCATTTGAATGTGTTGGCCTGTCCATTCTGGGCTACAGTAGAAATATGGTGGCACATTGGGGCATCCTCTGTTGGAGGATGCAGATATGAAGGGCACATTCTGAGCTAACAAAACCACAATTCATAGTTACAGGTTATTATACCCTAATGAAAACATTGTTTTGTACATTATATTCCATTTCTGCTAACGGATCCCCCTAAATCTTGCACACTACACCTTTAACTACAAGTTATTGAATTTTCATTATGTACCTACTTTGCTGCTTTCAGGTGCCTATGTTTCTTTTTGTTTACTTTCCCCTCCTTCCTCCCTACCACCAAAAATTGGTTCCCTGTCTGGTTGTCTGGGGATAAGCTCTGCCCCTGCCATCTCTATCCGGCAGGATCAGCGAGAGTCTTAACTCCCGGACCTGGACCAAGGACGGGGCCTAAACCAACCACTCTTTAATTTCAACTCTTTGTTATATTTCAACTTGGAAAATTCCATAAAAAATGTCCAGTCTTAGAAATTGGTTGAATTTTCTCCTTCTCACAATCCAAGTTATCCCAATTTCTGAAGAAATTCCACAAGATTTCAAAAGATTAGAGAGTTAAATTAGCAGTAGGGCGCAAAAAACTAAAGCCCGGACAAATTCATTACTGACAGATCTGATTTTGTACTTATTGCTGGTGTTTTTTGTGTAAATTGTTAAAAATATGCTTTTTTTCTTTTGTCCTGTAGTTATTATTGAGCTAACCATTTTCAATCATAAATATAAATGCTTTTACAGCAAAAATGATTTAAATGATTTTGTATGTTGTGATGAATTGTAGCTAATGAGCAAACTGGTCTGCTTTGAAAACTTATAAAGCTGTATCTATTTCTCCTAACTCAGACACACGTCACCTGGCTAGCATCAAATATCTGACTAAAGAATTTCTAGGCTCTGTGAGGTTTTCCAGAGTCAGACACAGACCTTTATTGTCTGCTGAGGTTCCGCTAGCTGTCCCTGTGCTACATTCTTCTGTTTTCCTGCACTGGCCGTGTCTGGACGCAGGGACAGAATGGCAGAGCTGGGATCAAGTCAGGAGGAAGTGAGAGGGAGGGACAAATTGAACATTACAAGAAGATGATTGTGAGCAGGACAGAAAACACTAAACAAAACTGTTCGACTGATTTAGAGTAATTATCCACGTTGTCTAGGGGTTGTGGGAACATGACTGGATTGTATCTGTGTTCATTACTCAACAGGTTCAGACAAGGTAGTAAGTTCACCCTTGGACACTCCACCCACATGTACACAGACTGTTTGATTCCTGTTCTGCACTAAGGATTTTGTCAGTCTGCCTTGTTTTGTCATATTTTATATAATTGAAATAAACAGTAATACAATTTTCTTATGTGGAAAAGGTATGTACACCCTCACTTCTTCCAATGTGCGAAATTAAAATCAGGTGTCCCTGTTCAGGTTAGAGAATATTTTGAAGGATATTGCCCTATTTAAACTTCAGGAATTTGGTCTGGTTTTCTCCTTGTTGTTGGAGTTTGATGCATCATCATGCCTAGATTAAGAGGCCTTCATAAAAAGGGTTGTAGATGCCTGAGTCTGGCAAGATGTTGAAAATATTGGAAATCAATCTATCCACTGTCTGGAAGATCATCTACAAGGGGAGAAGATTTAAAACCATTGCCAATTGGTCTAGGCCAGGCTGTTCCAGCAAATTTAAGCCAAGAGCAGAACTCTTGAAAATTTCTAAGAACCCCAAAATTTCATGAGAGGCTCTGCAGACTACTGTTGAGGTAAAAGTGAATGCATCTACCATTAGAACAAGACTGCACAAATTTGACCTAGATGGGAAGTGTGCCAGGAGGAAGCATTTGCAGTCTGAAAAGAACATCAAGCCAAGTTCATCAATTTCTAGGCAAGGGCCAAGTCTTCTGGAACAATGTGTTATGGACAGTGAGCCAAAGATAGAGTTGTCTGGCTGCAGTATCAGAAGCCAACTTTGGCAAAAGCCAAAGATTAAACGTCATACCAACTGTAAAGCATGGTGATGGAAATGTTATGGTTTGGGGCTGCTTTGCTGCCTCAGCACCTGACCAACTGGCAATCAGAGAATTGACTTTGAATTCTCTTTCATATCAGAGAGAGCTTGATAAGAACATGACATCAACTTTAAGAAGGTTGAAGCTGAAGTAGTGGACCTTTAAACAGAATAATGATCCCAAACATAAAAGTAAATCTGCCAAGTAGCACCTTAAAAGAAGAAATTTAGGCCTAGTTAAATCACAGATCTGAATCCCACTGAAATGCTGTAGGGAGAATTAAAATAAGCTGCACATGCAAGAAACTCCTCAAACATTGCACAGTTGAAAGAATTCTGCATTGAGAAATGGGCAAAAAATGATCACAGTACATGTCAAAAAACTGGTAGACAGTTGGAAATACTTACATAAAATTGTTTCTGCCAGAAGGGGCAGTATGACTTATTGAAGGCAGTGGTGTACTCACTTCTGTGACAGACACAAATGACATCTTAATTATTTATTTTTCAAATAAATGACTACAAAGTCAATTTTATTTATTATTTTTTAAAAATTGCTTAATGCACTGGACAAAATCCCAATATATGCGGGATGTGGGCAGCTTAGCATGGCACAGATATCAGACAGTCTGTATATCTGTGGGTGGAGAGTCTGAGGCTGAACCTTTGTGGCCAGATCTCATGAGCTAATCAGGTCTCCTCCTATCACATGATGCTTCCAAACCAGGAGGGTGAAGGCTAGAGTATGCTTCCCCTCAGCCATGTGAAGCTCCACCACATCTTTTCAGATAACACAACGGACAGCTCAACATGCTTGGAGGAGAACACTAGCTGCCAATTCTGTCATAGCTGCTAACAGATCCAGAGACAGCTTTTACTCTCATATGCCCTTTTGGTCTGATTGGACAGTTTCTCCACTTGGATCCTTTACAGTCATGTGCAAAAGTTTGGGCACTCTGTATCAAGTGATATGTTCATTGATTTTCTAATTGAAAATCTTATTACATCTTCCACAGAGAACACTTTCCTGCACATTTCAATGCATACGGTTTATATGCTAGACATGTTTAAGTGTATTTCAAAAATGAAAATAAAACTGTGGTCTGTGCAAAAGTCATGGCACCTGCTTTATGTTAAACAGCCAAGAAATAAAAATTGTACACTAAATTCAAAGCTGAACTTGTTAAGTGAGTCCTGTTGTGTTCTGTAGCTCCCTTTTAAAACTGACTTGCAAGACTAGGATACATGTAACTTCTGTCAAGTATGTTAAAGCATCCAACTCTGGCATGCATGCACATTTAGAATTACTGTTCAAAAGTTTGCAATCAGTGTTTTCAATCATTTAAAAGCAATTTGGCTGCAGATACATGTATGCAATGATGAAAGATGATTCTAAAATGTCATCAAGAACATCCAGATAATCTTAGATTTCAAAGGTAGCAATAAAATTTGGAGATTACTTCACAAAAATCTTGTATAAAGAGGAAAGTATAATATATTATTTATAATAAGATGCCTTGTTCCTCCTAAAATGCTTGAAATACTGAATAAAACCTCTAAAAGTGCTTTATGGTGTCTAGTTTATATTATTTAAATGTACAGTGTTGCATAACAAATAACGCAAATGTACCACTTAACAACATGATTACCCTTGTTTATAAATGGTTTACAATTAATTTATTCATGTGTATTAATTGGGTTATAAACACCTTAAAATCATTACTAAGCAGTTATAATACATAAATAATGGCATGAGTGAGTTGTTCTACCTGATAAATATAAATGTGATAAAGTTGACAGGTTTAATACTGACAGATAAAAGTCAAAGTAAGCTTCAGTTGTGCTAAACTGTCTATGAAGTAATTTATCACAGAAATAATAACCATTAATAAACTTATTTCAAACTATTTATTTATATAACAGTTTATAAAGGTAGTCTTACTGTAATGTCAGTAACAATATGCATTAATAAGTAATTCCAAACTTTTGAGAATAATCACTCTTTGTTGCTATTTATTCGTGACTGTAGGCTGAAAAATAACACATCAATTGAGTGAGTTCTATGGTTTTACAGTTTTACCTATACATATGAGAGGAAATGACCAGCATGTGCAACCCTTCACAAAATCTAGACCCAAGTCCCCATACATATAGAATATCGGAAGAACAAATATGGAGGACTTGAAGCCTTTTCTTCATTAAAGACGACTTTCCCAGGAAGCTTAAGCCTAGTCTTGGACCAAATTACATTCAGGACTAAAAAGGATTTTCTGAGGATAGTTGCTGTTGAGCATGTAATTTAACTCAGAGTGGGCCTTAATCTGTGTTCAGGAAGTCTGTCTGGTATGTGTGGGATTTGTTTGTACATTCTCTGTGCCTTTACTTCTCTATACTGCTGTCCATGTGAGCGCTCTCCTTCTCCAACACTGGTCCAACAACAATGCAGGATGGTTTGCGCTCTTCAGAATGAATGCTCCTAAATGATTCTTGGCTTAGATGTAGAGTTCTAGGAAAAATGTTAAATCGTTATGGAATGTTTACATCATGTGAAGGTTCTTTTACATTTTAAAAGCTTCACACTCACACATCCTGGATTTTCCCAACCATTGGGCTGCGGACCGGTATCAGGCCATGAGGCCACAACAGTGCAGTAGCACTAGCCTAGCTTAGCTGAACTGCTTTTATTATTAATATAACTCTTTTTATGAAGGTCTTTTTTACACAAGTCATTTCATCTGTGTCTGTACTATGACTAGCACAAGATTTTTTGTGTGGTCTGCTGAGCCTGTGCGCAATCTTTTCTGACTGAAAAAACATTTTCTTTGCGAGTGTAGCAACAAACTTCTTTGCTTTAATCCTTCTTATGCAATTTTCTGCTATTCTTTGATTCTACACTTCATTTGCTTTTCCCTCTAAATGTCCAGAAATCACAGCAAATGACTTCCTTTCAGTAATGTTGATATTGCTTTTGTGTTGCCTATCTTTATGCAGTTATGTCATCATATAACATGGAATAATCCATTATAACCATGATCGAGGGGGTGGGGTCACGCAGAAATGACTATTAATTTTCATTATTTTCTGCATGGTAGATTAATACTGAAGACATCAAAACTCTGAACACATTAGGAATCATGTTGTATACATAAAACTGTTAAGCTAACCAGAATATGTTTTGTACTTTGGATTCTTCAAAGCCACCTTTTGCTTTGATGATAGATTCCCACACTCTTGGCACTCCCTCAGTCAGCTTCATTAGGTAGTCACCTGGAACGGTTTTCCTACAGTCTTGAAGGAGTTCCCAGAGGTGCTGAGCACTTGTTGGCTGCTTTTTTTTTTGCTGCAGTCCAACTAATCCCAAATCATCTATTCATCTAATCATCAATTAGGTTTAGTTCAGGTGATTGTGGAGGCCAGGTCATCTGATGCAGCACTCCATCCATCTCTTTCTTGGTCAGATAGCCATTACATAGCGTGGAGGTGTGTTTGGGGCCATTGTGCTGTTGAAAAACAAATGATTGCCCCACTAAACACAAACTAGAGAGAGATTCACTTGAAAGAGGCCCCATATTCTGTAATAATTCTCAGTAGGACAATGCAACCTGAACGAAACAACATGCAATGTGCTCCTCAGTATATAGAGCCTCCAACAAGCTGGAATGCCCAGCGTCGGAGCAATGAGGTAGGCAGCCGTTGTGACGTTTAACCTCCGTATGCAACTTCTGGGTGCATACCCCTGTACCCCTTCATGTGTCTGGCAGAAAATGGAGATCATTTCCAGAATCACATGTAATGCAATCTGTTACACTTACGTCAAGATATGTAGCATTTTTTTTGTTCAGATTATTTCATCCTAATGGGAGTTACAACAGAATATTCCGGGCCTCTTTCGAGTGTATCTCCCTGGAGATGGGATGTCATGTCGCTGCAGAATGCTGTGTAGCCATGCTGGTTAAATGTGCCTTGAATTTTGAATAAAGCACCAGCTGCAGAAAGTCTTATTTCTCTGGCTGTTTATATCTCCCTTTCAGAATTATCAACACTTCATATCTGTTTTTTCCTTTTACTTTTTCTCCAGTAAACAACACCCTCAGCACATGACCTCTCATTAGGTGGCCTATTTGATTGACAGTGGGTGGGTACTTAAAAAACGTCACATGCAGGAATTGTTGAAATTATTGCTTTTTAAGCTGTTATGGTTTTGTTGTTGACTTTCACAGAAGGTCTTCTCTTCTTTTTCGCTTATAGCCCCAAAGTCACCACTAATGGGCTTCAGTCCAAGCCAACATGCTGCTAACATGGAGCATGAAATACAGCTAAACTACCACAAAGGCTATTGATAAACAGCAGTACAGGCAGTAATTACCAACAGATGTCGTTTCTGAGACGACACATTTGAATTAGATCAAATACTTCAGGCGCAGTTTTGAATTATTTGCAGGTATGTAGGCAAGTTTTATTTGATCCTAAATGTCAGATGACTTATGGAAGAAATGTAACATTATGTCTTTGTTTTGAGGAGGGATATGGCTGGTTGTGTGTTTATTTACCTTGTCATTGATTAGGATTATTTAATAAATGAAATGATGACAGTTTATGTACTGCATTAAATTCGATTGTGACTTATTTCTGAGAGTGGGCCCTGACTCAGTCACTCTCCCCAGGCTTGTGTGAAAGATTAATGAGTTGAAAGCCTTGTTTGTTTTCTCATTTTCTGGCTCTGTGTGTGACCGTGTCCTCATCTGCACTTGCTGTGCCATGTCCTCTGAAAGATACAAACACAAATACTGCTCCAACAAACATGCCAGGGATTCACTAAGCTCTCCAAGATAAGTGTTCTTAAAAATTTATTAGAACAACCTTTAATTGTCACAGAACCTTTTTATTAGGTTCTCTTTTTAAACTTTAAAAAGGCTCTCCAGACTCACACATCTGCTTTACAGAACTGCTTTAATCCCCTAAATTCTCAGGTTTATTTCATCCCAAAGGCCCAGACACACTAGGTTTGTCCATCAGATTTATGCAAGAAACATTGCATTCATTTCAGTGGGATTCACCATGATCAGTGATTTCACACTGCAGACTTTCAGGATGGAAACATTTTGAGCTTTGGTCAACTTTGACATGCAACTCTGAATCCTTGACCAAAAGATGTTTTGTTAACACATTCTGAACAAGGAATCAACTTAATTATGACTTTTTGCAAACTGTTGTGGACAATTTCATTTTATTTGCCAGTTTGCTTAACATACTAGGGAAAAAACACACATTTTCATAACCACCTTTCCTTCTAGGTCACAGGGAGTGCTGCAGCCTATCCCAGTGGTCACTGGGCAGAAAGAAGGATACACCCTACACAGGTTGCCGGTCCATT